>NW_009602402.1:2619-3366 GCF_000690535.1 Cariama cristata | reverse complement strand
TACCCCCAGGACACGTCCCGGAGGTTTGACCTTTGCCGGTGAATTGTGTTCTAGAATGAGCGGTGAGGAGCAACGATCTTTGCCGGCACCAGCTGACTTTCAGGCGGGTTCGAGTGGTCGGCCGCTGTGTTCGACCCGTGATGGAGCTCCGTTGTCCCCTTTGCAGGGCCGCCCTGTGATGGTGAGGAGGCGTCGGGGGCTCCTGAGGAAGGGCCGAGGTCACCACCGCTGAAGAACGTCGGTCTCGTCTGGGGCTGGCAGAGCCCTGCGCCCGTGGGCCGGCTGGGCGGGGTGGGGATGCGATGGGAAGGCGCGAAGGGGTCGTTCCCGCGGGGGTGTCGGGCAGAGAAGGCAGCGCGGGTACGCTGCCCGCTCGGAGCGAGCGGGCGTTGGTGAGCCCAGGTCCCTGTCGGAGGAGTCTGTGGTCAACTGACCCCGCTCCAAGCCACACGGGGCTTCTGAAATGGTGATTTTTTTTATAGATGACTTCTGTATTTGCAGCAGAAATTATAATGATGAGAAGAAGAAGAAATACAGAATTGCTCTCTGGAAATTAATAATATATGCTTACCAGGGTCAAATAAAGTGTAAAAGTATTAAACACTTAAGTAAAGTAAAAGAATGTTGTTTTACATTAAGTATATGCTGATTTTTTTCCTGGGCATGCTAGAAAAGATGATTATTTTGAACTTTCCATAGAAAGTCAAAGTTAGCATTTCAAATACAGCTGGAGCTGTTTTCATCTGA
>NW_009602402.1:0-2608 GCF_000690535.1 Cariama cristata | reverse complement strand
ATCCGAGGGTCGGGGGGGGCAGGTGACTGAGGTGGCATTTTGGGGACAGAATGACCAGCAGCCTGCTTTCCACGTACAGCTACTGCCCGCTTTAAAGTTTTAAAAGTTCCTTTTTTTTTTGGTGACGCTGAACTTGTCCAGCCCGACTGGTGTAAGCGATGGAGAGTGGTTTGTTTTCCTGGTTGCAGGTAGGTTTGTCACGGCCTCTTCGGTTCTTTGCACCCTCGTTTCTTGTTGCCGTTCCCGGGTGTTTTCCATGGCCCTGCGCAGCCGCCGGCCGGCCAGACCCTTCCTTTTCTCCACCTTTTGGCCCTCCTGCAGCGCAGACACTGAAATCTGGCCCGGGACCTTTCCAGCAAGTGTTCGCCTGCCTATATTTAACTCTTATGCCGTGATTGTACCGAGGGGTTATACTTGTTATGCTAATGCCCGCTTGTTTTCTAGTCAATGACTTTATATTTTTGGCTCACGCATCCTTCCTGCTCCAGTTACACCGGAGGCAAAATGTTCCTACGGATGAACCCGGCGACTCGCATCCCACCGGGACTGCCCTCCTCCGGGGCTGCCGCGGTTTCGGGCCGGCAGCGTTTGGCACTGGGTGGGCTGGCGGAGGCGGCGATTGCTCTGGCATTCAACGGGAATGGGGCTCACCTCCGAAATCGGGATCGCCATGAAATGGGATCCTTGCATTGAAGGAGCACCACCGTGTCATTCTTTCATAGAATGAAAATGTAGGTAAACAAGGGAAGACATTTTTTTTTTTTTCTTCCTTTGCCTTTTCTTCTTAATTCTAAGAAACACAACTGCTGGGCTGAGCCTTCAGGATGCTCCTGAGCATCCCGCCAAGGACCACCGCAGCCTGCCCTGATGAAAACACTTGGTCCTGGAGGCAGGAGTGGTCCAGCGGCTGGACCTGCGGAGACAGAGCCGGTGCATCCGAGCGGGCTTCGGCTCGGAGCTCCCTGCGGGTTTGTTGCTCTGCCTGCAGTCAGGGACAGGGCTAGAACTGTGTTTGCCTGACTTACAGGAGCAGATAGTTGAATCGGAGGTAGCAGGAAGAAAAATAAGCATGATAGCTATGTGGAAATGTGGCAAGAAGAGTCTCCTGTGCTGGCACAGCATCAAGCGCAGTCAGATCTCTGAATATGATCTCATTCAGTGATAATAAAAAATAATAAAAATATGAGATAAATTAACATATTAAAAGAGCCGGTGTCATTAGGAGCTTCCTTTGGAGGTTTTCTTGTGCTGTGCCTGACGTTTTGCTGGGCTGTCTACAGCCTCCGGAGTACTACTTAGAAACGGCCTTTTGCTTGCCAAGGCTGCAGCAGTGCTGCCTTCTCCTTCTGCCGACTCGTTGCTTTTTGACACAGCTCAGCTCTTCAGAAACGCCTTTGTGGGCTTACAGCCCAGCCCTGCCCTGGCTCGGGCAGTGGCTCTGCGGTGCGGGGGCTGCCCGGTGCGGGGGCTGCCGCTTCGTGGGGCACAGGACCCGGCGGTGCTGGGTCAGACGGAGGAGCTGTGTGCGGCTGGACCTGCCACGGTCCCACCTTTCCCATCTCGGTACGAGCGTTCAGGTCTGTGTACCCTATTGCAACGCGCTTTAAGGTTTGTCGTTGGGTGTCAGCAGGCATTTCCATTGCTGAAACACTTCGGGGTTTTGGTGAGCTCCGGGGAACGTGTGGCTTTGACAGCCCAGCACACACATGTTCCTGTTTCAGCATTGCCCGTTTTCTCTCTGACACGTCCCACGCAGGTACCCGGTCACCCCTCCCGGGTGGGTGGTTGACCCTGGCTGTTTGCTTGGCTGCTCTCTGCGTGCCTGGGTGGGTGATGCCTGTGCTGATGTGGGGCCGGAGGACCCCCGCTCGCCACCAGCCCCCATCTCCGGCGAGACGGTCTAGGAGCCGTGCGTGTGTCTCTGCTCCCGTGTTGGCTGCAGAGGTGGAAAACAAGCACCCGTGGGAAGGGGCTGGCTCTGGTGTGGCTGGGCCCATGGGCGCTGCCCCGGTTCAGCTTGCGCCCGGGGGGCCAGCACACAGCTTCCTACCTCCAGTCTTTCCTAGAGAGTCCGGGATACCCGAGCATCCCTATGCCGGGATGAGCCGGTGGCCGGGGACACCAGCAGCCTCTTCCAGCCCATTCCCTGAGGTGCCGAGCGGTTGCATCCATATGACAGGTACTGCTGGAAAGCAAAAGCAAAATCTCTGCCTGCTGGATAACGCTCACGCCTGGCATCGCTCCAGAGATGCCCCAGCTGCCAGGGGATGACGTTTATCCACCGTGTCCCAGGGATAGCGTGGGTTCCCGGGTGCCCTGAGGCTGGTTCACTGCTCTGGGCCCCCCCCGGGAAGGGGTCCCGCACCTCCCAGCAAACCCCATCTGGGGGGCTGTGCCGGGACCAGCACCGTCTCCTCGGTCGTACGGAGGGGTCACAGCTCTGAGTATGGGGGGCACGGTGGCCCAGGGGGGAGCCCAGCAGCCGTGTGATGCCCAAGCCAGACCCAGGAGCAGGGAGAGCCTTGGATTCCCTCTGCGGGGCAGAGGTGGCGGGGAGGGCACGCTGCGGAAAGAGAAGCGGTTAAAGACAGCGGCGTTTGCTCGCGGG
>NW_009602401.1:906-2401 GCF_000690535.1 Cariama cristata | reverse complement strand
CCCAAAACACTGCCACGTCAAAGCCGAAACTCTTCCAGTCCTATAACCAAGACGCGGAGCTGCCCGACCTCTAGCACTTGCTTCAGCCATCGCACACCTCACCTGCATCCCTCCTTCTCCAAGGAGGAGACGAAGAGCACAACATCAACCACAGGAGTAATACCTGAAGGAATTTTTGGAAATGCCGTTTCCTTAACTGGCTGACACGTGCTAGCCGCCTCCTTATTATTTATATTTAAAGAATGCCCAATAGCAGAAGTGTTTAGAGGTGATGCAGCTGAACCAGAACTTGCCTGACAGATGCAGGGATCGCTGTTCAGTTCTCCTGGGGGGGCACAGGGAGGGGGGTGTTCTTAGACATGCTTCTCTTTGTTGGTGCTCACTCCCCTACCCATGGAGAAAGCAAACCTCAAGGGCTGAAGAAGCCAATCCCATCAATTAAGGGCTTAAGAAACCTTTCTGTTACCAAGCGAGTAAAGTAACATCTGACAGGTAAAGTCAGGAATGTCTTATCTTCTCCTCTTCACGGGGAAGAGTCCTTAGGCTTTTTCTTTCTTCTCCCACGCTTTGCTCACCCGCAATGCATGGGGACGAGCCGGCGGGAGTCCTGCCTGGCAGCTCGGCCGCTGGACAGACTGGCACCCTGCAGGCAGCAGAGCTGCACCTCGGTGCAGGGAAGGGCTGCGAGGACACTGGTCTGGGGAGCTGCTCCAGCCTGGATGCATCCATTTCGTTTGGGACGAGCAGGGAACACTGGCTGTCACAGATGAGACCGACTCGCTGCACTTGTTGCTGTGGTCAGCAGAGAGGACCTGCGTCCCACCGCAGTGCTCCATCTGTTATTGCCACCCTGAGGTTAACTCCCATTCAAGGGTGAGCGCTCAAACAGCCCCACGCTACCAAAAGCCCCGCAAGACGCCGACAGCCGTCCCCATCCTGTGACCCCACCAGTCCCCTGAGGCAGACGGGGCCCTCGCCACCAACCACGCCGTGCTGCAGGAACCAACACAGACGATTTGCTCTGCAGGTGCCGTTACTCCCTGTACATCCCTAACGACACTCCTGTGGGCTGGCTGGGGAAAGCTGCTGCTGGGGACGGGCTTTTCCAGGCAGCGGTGGCAAGTGCCTGCTTGCAGCTCCCACCGGAAAGCTCGCCACGTGCCACCGGAGCCCGGCAGTGCCCGGTCCGGCTCCAACAGTCCCCCTGCCAGCCTGACTACGGCTCTCCACCTTGCCACGGTCAGCTCTGTATTTTAAAACTGTCTTCTCATGTTCCACATCAGCAATGGCTCCAGCAGTTCCTGTATCTGTCCTTCCATCACTGTGGTTTTTAAAACTACAAAGCCTGTGGTTTTAAAGTGCTTTTGATATTGCAGAGGTATAAGCGTCGAGGGGCTCCAGGAAGACATAAAAAGGACCGGCTCAGCATTGCCTGTGTGTACATATCTGCCATCCTGGTAAAGGTCTGTTAGGAAGGATACACACTTTAGAGCGG
>NW_009602401.1:0-875 GCF_000690535.1 Cariama cristata | reverse complement strand
TTCTTTTAAATAGAAAACTCATTTTAAAAAAAAAAAAAAAAAAAGAGAGACTTAAATGTTTAATCTGAATACTTGAAATAGTGCCGAGATAGATTAGACTTGGAGGGGAGGGGGAAGAGTAATTCAGATGTAATTACTGACCTGACAGCTTACCAGCCTCTGCCCCTCCAAAGGAGGGCTGCAGAGAACTAACCAGAGAGACATGAACAGAATTTCTTCTACCTCCATAAGACACTTCTCTAAGACTGAGCATCGGCATTGGTTACAATAACTAGAGGCAAAAACACCCAAACACAACACCACAGTCTAGCCTTTGTATCTACTGATTATGCCAAATACTAGCACAAAATTTAGAGCAGGATCTTCAATGAATTAGAAAGAATCATTAGAAGTTTTGCTTTTAAAGGCTGGTGGCACTCCCATCATCTTATTTTACTTTAGAAACCCGCAGAACCATGAACCAGGCCAACGGAGGCCAGGAAGCGCCTCCTTTTCTGTTCTGTGTTCACGATGGGGAAGAAATAAAGGGAGGAAGGGGACATGGCCCAGCAGAAGATGAAGACCTTGCAGAGCTACAGCTTTGCTGTCTGCAGTGGCTCTGGACGAGTCCCACGTGCTGTTGTGGGAGGGAGGCTCCTAGGGCATCTTCAGCGTGGGCATCGTTGTAAGCGCCAAGAAATCATCACTTTCTACAGACTGCCAAGTGAACCTGCTGTTGCTTACGCTGGATGAACCTTGGAAAGCACCTTAAAGTCTTCTCGTAAGCAGCAATATTTCTGTATCAAACTAAGAACGAAGGCGAGACATAAACCCGTTGGGAAATTCCGCATCCACCTGCTCTCCCTTCCTCACTCCGCTCGGCGTGCAAACCCGAG
>NW_009602400.1:0-28485 GCF_000690535.1 Cariama cristata | reverse complement strand
CTCTGAGAAAAGCGGGGCCGGCGTTAGTTCTCTGCCCTCCCTCTTGGCCCCGTTGTTGGCACAAACGCTTCTGCTCTGGGGGCCTGTCTGCAGGAGCCCCGTTTCCTTTCGGCTGCCTGCAGCGGCGCCTGCCGCTCGTCTCTGGAGATTTTCCTGTCACGGGTTAGCCTGTAAAGAACCAGTGACTTGTCTCGATATCCTAGAGATGTATTTACCTTTCTCCGACCGTCATCTATCAGAGGTACACGGGGTGCTTAAGTTTTTAAAGCTCCTCATGTGCAGCGAGGTGTGAAAGTAACAATAAATAAACTGTTAAAAGCTCTTTTAGAGCCGTTATAGGAGTTTTTCTTTTTCTTTTACAAAAGGTTGCTTGCTAGCTGTTTATACTGCACTCTGCTGCAAGGGGAAGAAATGTAGGCCTGAGTGACAGATTTGCTGTGGATATGGTTCTGCACTGTTTCCGAAGTGATGACTTTTGGTCAGTTGTTTTCCCATGTGACCCAGAGTTTCTTCCTGCCTTTTTAGGCTAATGTTGAAAATTTGCAGTGGAATAAATCCTTATGTGGTTTTGGTTGGTTTTATTACCAGCAGTAATATCCAAAGAAGCATCACCAAAGAAGTGCAAAGTAATGTCAGTATGGCAAGCTCAAGAAAAATATGCTGGATTCTCTTGTACTGGGACTAGATAAGCTCCACGCTGCACATATGCTCTATTCTAGTTTACACAAATGAAGAGTAGGTCATAATTGTTTTTCAGCTAAACATTGAGAATTTTTTTGAGACATTTTCTTGTCACACTGGTGAAAAACTGCACTCTGCTTAGGTCTTTGGTTTTCCTTGACTTGCCTTTCCTTCCTGTTTTTATCCTCCACGGTCTTTGCCTGTTCCTAGCTCGGTAGGCTTTATTTCATTTGTTGGCATAGAAACTGACGCTGATAATGTACTGTCCTTTGAATTATTACTACTCTAGTTGTGGTAAGAGATGACTGGGATTGTGTCTGCTATTCGGATGCTTTGATTATACATGGGGTTCAAGTATATGAAGAAGTGCTGGGAGTTAATTGAGACTTTAGTTTTACCATGGATCAGCTGATGTGCTCTCACTGCCTGTCAACATGGTCTTGCCTGTGAATAAACACAGGGTAAGAATCTCCATGTGATAGCTTCTCACAGAGCAGCAGAGGTGTTGTAAGGTTATGTCCTAGCTTGCTTCGTGGTAGTTCATGCCTTTTCTGTACTGAAATGATTATTTCTGTGGTCATCACAGATGTATTAACCAAATCCTTAGATTCTCTATGTTTTCTGTCATGTAAGTCTCCTGTAAGCCTCTCTGACTTTAAATGCAACAGATGCTTGATGGTTCTTGAGGAAAGCTGAATTTCTGGCAGTTGTTATGAGGGCTGTAGCTACTGCAGCATTCTAAGAAAAACAGTGCTGCAGTAACTCCGACTAGTTTCAGATGAATCAAGAATACTAGAGAATTGCTTACATGAGAAACAGGAGGTTGGTCGCTTATTTGTTTTTCTGTTGAGTGTCACCATGCTTAGTAAAAATTGATTCTTATTTCTTCACAGAATCATTTAAAAAAAGACTACAGAGCAAGATTCTGCCATGGAGGAGGGTAATTTACCTTTAAAATTTTATTCTTGGATATGATTGTTTGGAAAACATATGTTAATTTTTGTCTGAGAGCTTAATGTCGGAACTATTGCATGTATCTTATTAAACTGATCCCATGATGTTTCCCAAACTTCTTTTATTTATTAGTGGTGGGAGGAGCAAATTGTGCTGGGGGACAGAGCACCAAGGATTTCATTTGTGTTCCTCTGCTGAGGCAGCAGACTGTGGTGTAGCCATACCTAAGCTACCCCTAACTAGGCTGCCTGAGCACAGCAGCAGTAGTCTATGCAAACATTTTCTCTTTCAGGAGGTAGAGAAATGAAGCCCATGCGGAGTTCTAGCTTATTTGACCCTTGCTGATAAATGTTAGAAATGATTTTGATTATTTGCAGTGCTGTAGCTTTCTTTAAAGGCGTGTCAGAAGTCCATGAGCTTTTTGTATACTGGAATCCATTTTTAGACATGCATTTTGTGAGCTTACCAAATCTACCAAATTAGCTGCTTTTAAAAGCATATAAGAATCATTATGGGAGAAATACTCTCTGGCTTTTCTCTTGTTATTTTGGTTTTGATCAACACGATCTAGCTAGCGGATCACTTCTGCTGTTTTCATTTGTGCTGGGGAGGTTTGAAATAGTAATCCAAGCAACTGAGGTGTTCACTTGCCTACAGATTTGGTACCTCAAGCCAATTCTTGCTGCTGAAACTTTTGCAGAAGCATAGAATAGCTGTGTATGAGTGGCAGAAAGAGAAGCAGAGGGTGACTCCTTGTATGAAGGGACAGATGTGCAGCCTACACGTTTCATTTCTGGGTCTGTTGAGGTTGGATCCCTGTGCAGACAACATTACTTGAGGACTGTTTTCTTTTTTAATTTCTTTATTTTGAGCAAGAATCTCTTTTCATCCCAAAGTTCTTTTACCTGAGGGCTGTTGCAGTAGTTGTATGTTTTCTTTTATAGAGAGAGATTTCTTTACTCTCATCATATTCTGTGGCAGTGGGGCTTTTTCCCCTTATTTAGACAAGTTTCTTTGCAGATATCTGTGCATGGAAATGGTAGGTATAATATGTTAAAGTTGAGACTAGTGGAAATAATAATCTAAAATATTCAGTAGTAAGAACTTTACTACTTTTATATTGCTGGGACAGGAACATTTAGTATTTTTGATTGAAAATATTTTTTCCCCCTCTTCTTTCCAGAAATAAGATTGATGTACAGCCAGGTCAAAATGTGCTGAAACTCATACAGGATTGCTTCGAAAGTAAGCTTTTATTTGGTGTTTTGCTTAATTTGCTGGTTAAAAAAAAATAATTAATTTCTTCCTTGTATTATACCTAGTGGTAAATAAATACAAATAAAAATAGAGATAAAGTGGATAAAATAAAGTCTTTCTCACAGTCTTTAAAAGCACCCCTTTCCCAGCCACTTAAAACTGTGTCTTAGCTGTCTTATAAAGGTCATCTTTTTCCCAGGTAGCGGGTTTCTTTCTTGTTTGGATTTACGTGACCTTAACGAGCCTTAGCAACTTGTTAAAATAAATGAAACCTGGACAATTGCAAGAATCCATTATTTACGGTTTTTTCTTTATAGGCTGTGGCAGCGATCTTACAATAAACTCTCCAAGTGCAACTCGTTGCTCAACTCCTGTTGTCGGAAATGAGAAGAGGAGGTCAACACAGAGAGAAAGGGTAAGTTAGTTATGGCAGTGTCACAACATAGCATTGGGTACAAGTTTCACTTGGGTACAAGTTTAGTTCTGTATGACTGTTGAATGAATAAGCTCCATATGTCGCTTGTATTAGTATATGGGCTATAATTTAACCTTCTGTAATAGTTGTTGGTAATGTTTTTTTTATAGTTTGTTGTCCTCTAATAGTAAATATTCTATAACTAGATTTATTTAATAGCTTATTTTCTTGGGTTTTTGCTGATGAAAGCTCTTTCAGCTTTTTGTGCAGGATAGTTAAATTTCTCATGATCTCAGGTTGAAGCGTGCTGCCTTCTAACTGGTGGTGGGTATGGCTGTCTTGGACTCCTTTGGGGTTGGTTTCAGTCACTTTGCCAGATATATGGGGACAGTTCTTAGCCATCCGATGGACACTAACATTGAAAGATGACTCTTGTATGAAAGCAGCTTGTCAACTCCTGATAAACAGTTATGTGTACAATAACTTTGTATAACTGTAACTTTGTTGAAGAGTGGAAACAAGTTGAAGGACTTGTTAATGTGCTGAGAGACTAGTTTGTATATTTAGTTTTAATATTTTGATTTGAGTAGCTTTTTGTAAAAATAGGATATTCTATTAATGGCAGTGTTGAGAACAGGCATCCTTTTTAATGGTGTTTGTTTATGTTAGTCTGATGTTAGAATACCATAATAATCTCAAAGTAATTCTTGCAAACCTCAGCCTGACTTAATGAAGGTGAATTAAATTGTTTAAAATAATTCATTCTAATGAAAAGAGTAAATAGCTTGCCTGTGGACTAGCAGGATGTCTGTTAAAAGCTGCAAATTGATTTTTATTGTACACACTGTTTTACCTGTTGTTTGAAATTTACAGTTAGTTTTAAAAAGTCTTACATGATAGACAATTGAAGCGTTTAGTTAAAATAGAACTGTGCTTCAAATGAGTAAGAATTAAGGGAAGGAAATTATATCATGTTCTGTAGAAATTTATATTCCTTTCAAAACAGTATTGCTTTATCAAATATTTTACTTGGTTTCATTATTCCTTATCAACTATGACAGCCAAAGGCAGAGTTAACTAACTCTGTGAAAAGAAATTCTGCAGAGACCTTACCTGCGTCACCACTAAAAACAGTCAGCAGCAGAGGTTGGTAGCACTGTTACTGAATTAAGGTTTTTTGGGTAACTCTTTCTTGGGATTTTGTAAGGTTTTGAGTAGAAGAATTAAACCTGTTCTATGTATATGGCAGGATGGTCACATGAATCACCGCTGAAGCCTGCAATACAGGATTACATAGCTGATTCTGAGAAAACAAAGTCTCCTGTGTCTAAAAGAGAAACAAATAATATATTAAAAGATGTAGAAGCACTATGCAAAAGTCCTGCCAAGTCTTCGGACCTTGAGGATGATCATGGGTCTGTTGGATCACCTCTTCTTGTGGAGGAATTGAAAAGTTCTCCTGTACATGAGTAAGTAGAGCTGTGGTGGTGTTGTGTCCCCCATTGTCCGTCCACACCACCCCTCCGCTTAGAGTAAATTAACACGGTGGTTTCAGTCATGTATGAGTTTGGATTGTGAACTCAATAAAACTAATTCCAAGCTTTTTAGAAAATTTCCATATCTGAGTTTAGAAAGGGAAGAATTGATTTTTATTAAGTATTCTGGTGATAAGGCTTAATTCCCAAAAGTGCAGTACCCAAGTGCAGGAAGCCTGTCAAAATAGATTTGAACTCCTTTTTTGCAGGAAAGTGCCCCAAATTATCAGCTTCTCAGATAGTCTAGACTTTTTCAGTGAATCCTATTGACAGTGTTGACCTTAAAAGTTAACTAAAGCAGAGATGAGCAGTCATTGTTCCTCTTACTCTGAATATACAAATGTTTTATACAAAGTGGAATAACTTCACTTGTGATCATTATCTCCTCTTTGGAAAATCTGAAGCCCAGCTGCAACAGTGGCCAGTGGTCGCAGCCACAGTTCTGCTTTCCTGGACACCTGAACTTCTGGGGTAGATCATAGAAAGGGACTGACACTGATCCCACTGACTCCCATTGACGGAGTGAGATTGGCAAGAGAATGCACCTAGAGTCTAGGAAACATGACAATTTCTGAAGCCCGTTTTCCCGAAATTGGAATTTGTCTTGCTGAGCAGCCCTCACATTGATCAAGAGTCACAAGCTGACCCCATGTTGCCTCATTGATTTGGACACTTGCTGCTATGCTGGGGAGTAGTACTGCTAACCTGTGTTCCAGCAAATTACCAAATGGAAGCTCATTCATAACAAGTGAGACACTGTCAGCAGGAGAAAGCGAGAGCATCTGTCCATCCACACAGTACTTCAATGTGCACTCAGGATTTATAGCACCATGTTTGAATGCTGTTTCTCATTCATAGGTTACATTTTGATGACCAAAATACTCCTGCTGCAGTGAAGAGCCACGTGGAAGTTGAAAATTTGGGGGGACCTCAGACTGAGAGAGATGAGCAGGTTGTTCTCATGCAAGGAACAGAATGTATTGCTACACCTTCTGTACAGAAAGAGAAGTCTTTCTCTTCGGTCATCTTGGCAGCTGTAGCAACAGGAGCCCTTGGAAAAAGGTTTGCTTTGAGACTTAATATGGAACATAATCTGCTAGTAAAATAACCCCATCCTGAGTACTTGGAGCAACATCCTTTTATCTGTTAACATGGTCTGGGAGAATATTTTGGGATAGTCCAACGTTACTGAAAAATGCTACTTGAGAAAAGATTTGAATAGTTGTTTCCAAGTTTTGTGCTGTTGGGATTTAACGGTGCTGTTGCTTTTGTCTGCCAGTAAAATAGTATGTAGCTGTTGAGTAGTGTTTCCGATTGAGCCTGAGATGTTCTGATAGGTAGGTTGAAGGATTCAGGAAAGCCTTATATCATCCTGAAGTAAGCAGTGATCAAGCAGTCTTTTTCAGAGCTAATATGGATCTGACCGGTTAGATAGGAAGTTGACTATCCAGCATCTAAGAACTAATGAGGTATGAATGTGAGGCCAAAGCAAGGACAAGCAGGCCTTGTGCTCTTTTTGGAAGCTAAAGGGCAATGAATGATGAACTTTATAATAATTCTTCTGAGGAATGTCCTGTAGCATGTTTAAGTCTTCTAGAGTCACCACTAGATTTGCAAGATTGAAAGGCAATTTTTTTCCCCCCAAATGACGTGAATGCTTTGTCCCTCTTTTCTTTAGGTATTCAGCATCAATATCACCACCATCTCCTCCTGTGAAAGATCAAGATATAGAAATAGAAAATGAATGTGAATTTTTAATTAATGAATCAGATGGTGTATCTTTTAATGCTTGGTTTTCGATACCGCGTAAGAACAAAAAATCAAAAAATAATGGCTCTGCAACTCCTGTTTCTAAATCTCAGCCCTCTGAAAAGAAGACAGAGAGTAAGAAAGGCAAGAAAAGAAAAGTACAGGTTGAAGCACTTACTGAACAGAAAATGGATGATTTGGATGTCAGACTACCTGACTTCAAAGGAACATCAGAATCAGATCCAGTCTCTAACAGTGAAGGAAAGGTCCTTAAACCTCAAAGACAAAACAGTACTCATACGGGTAAGTTATTTAACAGGTCTTCAGACTTCTTCCAGGTCATATTACTGGATTTTTTTGTGGTAGTTTATTGGGAAATAAGGATAAAGTAAATGAGACACATTAGTGGATTCCTAAGAGATGTTTCAGTTGCACAGTTAGGTTTGGGTGTATATAAAGCAGTGAGACAGGGAGTCTTCATGCCTTCCCCCCCCCACTTAGCCCTTGCTTAATTTAGGTCATTAAAAATTAAGTTAGGAGTGTTGTCTTTCCTATGAGTAGACAGGGAAGGTAGGTACCCACAAGCTTTTGCTCCTCTCTCCATAGAAAGGAGGTTAAGATATGTGCTTTGAACTAGAGGGAATCAGTTCTTAGGAATTATTTGAGAAGGGTTTTGTAGCAGGAAGCATTGAAAACTAGAAAGCAGATTAAATGTAACATTTCTGCCCTTCTTTTCTGCTAGGAAATACGGGAAGAGCACCAGAAATCCTGTTTTGAATTTTTCAGACTCTATAGTTCAGAGAAAGCCTTCTTTTAACCATCAGGGAAAAATCTGTTGAGGGTTTGGGTTTTTTTTGTTTGGTGGATTTGTTTGTTTGTTTGGGTTTTTTATTCTTTGGTTTATTTTTATGCATTCAGATGTCCACATATATCTTCCGGTTTAATGGGAAGAGATATTAATGTCCAAGTGTTTTGTGTATTGATAGGGAAGACTAAAAAGGATGCACTTAAGCAAGGCTCTCCAAAACAGAAAAAGGACACATCCTGGAGACCAGAAGCTGAAGAACTGGTCTTGTCATGGTCTGGACTGGAAACAGAAGCATCTGATGCAGAACAATGTAAAACAAGGGTGATGCCAAGTGAGGATTCACCTGTGCCCTCAGCTGGGCATCAGCAAAAGCGGACTGTGTCTCCAAAAAAGAATCTCAAGTCTTCTAAGTATCTGCAGTCAGCTTCAAAAGCTTCTCAGCATTTAATTCACAAGAAACAAACTGCTAAGCAGAAACTACCAAAAGATAGAGTAGCTAAGAGACTGGCAGAAAGTCCGAGGAAGAAGCTTAAAAAATCTGGCAAGAAAAGTAGTAATAAAAAGCCTCAGTTACAAAGAGAGGAGAGTTCTGACCATGAATCTGATGAAGAAGAGCTTGAAAGAGAGCCTGTAAAACTGAAAGAAGTGTTTACCTCAGCTGTGCGTAAGAAATTACAGACTTCCGTGATTCAGAAGTTGGCTAAGTCTGAAAAGCCTAAAAATGTATTACACACAACGGAGTCACTTGGTGGTACAAACAACAAAACTCCTGTAAAAGCACTACAGCATTTCACAGACACTGTGAAGAATTCTGAAAAGAAACGGTTGTTAGCTGAGTCTTCAGGGGAGGTACCCAAAAAGATTCATCGCAGAACCAGTAAAGGTGTTTGCTCAAACCCTGAGGACAATGAATCTCAAATGGATTCTGACAGATCTTCTATACAGGACACTGCAAGAAAGAAACTGAAGTTATCAGATCGGAAAATAAAAAGTAACAAAAGAAAATGTAACAGACAACATGGACTACAGTAAGCTTTTTATGTAATTCCTTACAAGTGTGGTAGAACTCGGTAGGTAATTAAACACATCTTGTTAACTTTTAAGTGGTAATGGCGCAGTGTGACAGTTGCAGACTGGCTGAATAGCTAATAGAGAAACCAAGTGGTGAAATCAACATCCTGTTCTCAAAGGTGGGTGCCAAATCTAGTCTCTGCTTCTACATAAGGAAACTTGCGCTCGAATTTTTGAAGTGTTCTTTTGAGACTTGAGTAGCAGATACAGTTTAAAAACAAAAACAAAAAAACACAAAAAAAGACACACATGCGCACACAGTTCCACCACCCATAGAATAATTTCACTGTCAGACTTGTTACTTTGTTTATACATTAAGAAAATACAGTGTTTAATTCTTCAGCTATATCGATTTTTGTGGAAGTAATTTTACTAATGCTTGGTACATGAGGAAGTTTCTTTAACCGGTTGAACTGAGTTTTTAATCACTGTTCTTTGCATTGCTTTTTAAATTTTTTTAAAAAAAAAATCTCTTTTTTATGGTTCTCCTCAGTACGTAAAATTATTGACCTACAGGTTCCTTTTGTTAAGTAAAATTAACTTAACAGTAAAAGTAATAATAATGATTTTTTTCTCTTCTAGAGGTTCCTTTGCAGCTGAGAAGGCTACGAGTTCTGAAAGGTAATTTCCTGAGTTCTCTGTAAAACTTGCATTTAATCCCACTTCTGTTTGGTGCTACTGCTGTGTTCTGTGTTCTGCTGGTGAAGAACCTAGTAGAAAAGGGTTCGTGATTCATGCCTGAGGTGTTTAAATACTATGCTAATACAGTTAAACGAATACAATTCTTATTTCTATCCTGAATAAGGGGTCATAGTAACTTTCTTGCCTTTGGGGATTTTTTTTTTTCCTTTGAGGCCTGCTTCCTCATTAGTGTGTGGTTTTTTTGTTTTTGTTTTGGTTTTTTTTGAACAGAAATAACAGTGCTCCTAGAACTAATAACAACTGTACTAATAAAGTTGCTGTTAGGTAGGGGATAGAATTATATCTGCAATCCAAACTGTTGTTTGTGCACATAGATACGCACATGTCTTCTCCTTCATGGGATGAGAACTTATTAACAAAGCAAATAGGAGCGGTGGTCTGAATTTGCTAAATTCTTATGTTGTAATTCTGCCGAAATTTTTTTTTTTTATTACCAGTGAGCCTACTGCAGACTTAATTGGACAAATTTGTAGTATAGGTTTGCTAATCTAGCGTTGAAATGCATCTTTTGGAGTTTAGGTGGATTACAGCTGAACTTCATTGGCACGGTAAAAGCAGTGAAGCACAGCCACAGATGGGGGAAGGAGGAAAGGTTGGGGGTACTAATGCTAAGGCTGTAAGAGAAGTCCTGTTGTAAATGATTTGATTGCTAGAGAATCTCTGGTAGAGTTACATACATGTTAATTACTGTCATTTGATGAGTGAGATTTTATGACAAAATACATATTACAAATTACAAACTATTTTACTGTCCTTTCCTTACAGTAGGCAAAATGTTGCTTTAAAGCACTTCTATAAATCATGGTCTATGGAAAATTGTTTGAAAGGTAATGCTACAGAGGAGAGGAGAAGGTCTGTTTCTTCTGGAAGGGAGAAAAAAGAAAAAGAAGTTACAAGACTTTTAGAAAACTTCTTTAGAGAGAAGGTGTGAATGCTAGTTTGTCTGCCTGATGATTGAGTAGAGGAGCAAGTGATGAATTTCAGACCTGTGGTTCCTAACCAGCAGTCATTTGCTTCACTGTCTAATCAGTACAGACAGATGTTTAGAAGGAAAGAAAAACCCACCCTACATGATCTTAAAAAAACTTTAATTTGCTATTCTTGGTAGTGCTGTAATGTTCCTTTGACATTTAACATATTCAAGCAGGTGTATTTTTTTTTTCCTTCGAAGTGGTCCTGTTCTAGAACATTGTGATAAATTTGCTTCCAAAAGTAAGTCTTGTGAACAGGACAGTACATCTTCAGGTAATGTTTAAAGCTGGTATTTTCTTGTATTTTATGTATAAGCTTCTTATAAACTGTAATTGATGGGATGGTACAGTAATTTCTGTTGTAGTCTGCTTGTCTAGAGTAAGAAATGTAGTGGTCATGTTTCTGCCCAAGTACATGATACAGTGTGCCAGCTTTGCGCTACATTACGATGAAGTTATCCTTCCAAAATACTTTGAACAAATTTTTTAGACTCAGTTTCAGCCTCAGATGATCACTTCAGGCCACCCTAGACCAAATTGTACAGCGCTATGGAATCATGGCCTGTTTGGTTTTCTTTTAAGTTTCCCTTAAGTTGCACATATTGTCAGAATGAATATGAGCCCCGGGGACTGAAAGGCTTTTCGTTAGTGTTTTAGAGCCAGTTGTGAATGTTATTAGTTCATGCAATGCTTCCTTCAGAGACCTAGTTTTGTGTGTGTTCTGGTAAGAAGTTTGTTCTAAAGTTAGGCTTGAGTGATATAAAGCTGAATGACTTTGCACTTTGATCAATAAAATTATATGTGTAGTTATAATTTGCCAATGTTTGTTTTATCAGAGGGATGGGTCTGAGGAGTATTTACTTGAATGTACAGATTTAATGTAACTTTCAAGCTTATGCGGTTTAAAAACTAATTACGTATACTGTTTATCTACCTCGGGTTTCATATAAGTTTAAAGAAAAAAGCGTTAGTGGGAATACTAACGTTAGGACTTCTGCTTGTATTACGTTTGGTAGCTTCTAGTGGGTATATTGAATAAAAGTCAGGAATAGTAAATGCCTATAGTGGTCATTTTTTTTAATGTATTTTCAGATAGTTCTGAACAGTTGAATTGTCAATTAAGAGATCTGTTGTCAGACAACATAGCAAGGCATAAAATAGGTAAGATCACTTTAAAATATCTTCATGTAAGTGCTTAACTACAAATGCCTTTCCAACTTGATGTATTCTTTGCTGAAGGAGACACAGGAAAACACGTGGAAATGGGTTCATACATTAATAAGTATTTACAGATAAGGCTTGTTAGTTCTCCAAGGTACCAGAACCATGCTCTAGTTTTTAAGTTACTTTTAAAAACTTCTAGTGTTTCTTTTTTTATTACTATATTCAACAATTATCTTTTTAACTGTCACATTTCCGTTTTTGCATTTAATACTGAGGCAGGACACTGCTTACAGTTCAGTGGGAACCATAGGAGTTTGAATTAGTTTTACACAGTGCAACTGAGGGTGCAAATAACCTGCCTTCAGTGGTGGTCTGACTCAGAGTAGGATGAAACAATGGGTATGCAGTCGATTGTAGTCGCATACTCATCTGGTTATTTGTTGGGTTTTATTCCCTTCGTTGTTATTTAATGCACAACACTATAGTTGTCTACCTTCAAAAACTATTTCAGCAAATTTTTTTATTTACCATTTTTATTTTTAGCATTTAAATATTCTTGACTAATTTGCTGTCAACTCTTACGAAGCTTTTATTCTTTCTTAGAAACACTAAAATAATGAACCTTACTGTATTCATATATGGCAGCTTAGAGGAATTGAAAGTTGGTAATAAGTAAGCCTGAAGATAAATATCTCTGAAGTCTTGGAAATGTGTGGGGTTTCTGTTGGCAAAAGTGCTGCTCTTCTGGACCTTGGAGATGGGACTTGAGAATCTGAAAGACGAGAGGCTGGTTATGCAGCCTCTGTTACTCTCCTCTTGCCATAACCAAGGCAGTGCCTTTTCACTGTTGCTAATGAAATCCCTCCGATTTAGGCAGGATTCTTAGTCTTTGTCGAGAGCTTTGTCTTCACAGTTGTAGCATGTTTGCCGCTCCTTGTGCTTGAGCCCCTAATGTCTGTATCTCAGTGATTCACTAAGATATATAGAATGAAACATAATGTAAAGTCAGCATAGTGACTGTTTAAGAAAAAGGAGAATGAAATACTGATGTATGCAAAAGGAGGATTTTGACAATACTTGATTCCCTTTTCCTGTAATTATAGCAATGTGATATAAATATCTGATACAAATATCAGCTGGGAAGTGCTGACCCCCTGATACAGAACAACAGAGAAGGATATTTAATGTTTTCCATTTCTGAATTTTCCTTTCATACTTAATGTGAATGATTTCATCCTTGAAATTAGTAATGCCTACCAACACACCTAATGTTCGTCGGACAAAAAGGATACGACTAAGACCTCTGGAATATTGGCGAGGCGAACGCGTAAACTATACGATGAGGCCTTCAGGTATTAGTCCCAAAATACCTATTTGCTTCCCCCTGATAGGGCAGTAAAGAGAAATCTGTGGGTTGATCTCATGCCATGAAAGCTTTGAGACACTTACTATTTGATAATGTTTAAAAAAAGTAGATTATTTACGGTCTCGAGCTATTTAGTCATCTTTCCATGTAGTCTCTTTCTCTCCTGAGGTACTCCTGTGTCAGCTAGAAATAGTATCAGCACAGTGCGTTAAGTACCTTTGCCATAACTGTTTAGGGAAGAAAAAAACAGTTTCTCTGTACTAGTAGGTTTATAACATAAAAGATTCTGTAAGATACCAGAAAAAGAGACAATCTACTGGATCGTTTACTGGAGCATTTCTCTCTGTGTGAGGATTGCTCTCCAGAGCAGATACTATAATGTTTTATCCAGTCTCAGTGTTAAATTCCCTAAGTGATAGAATATATCTGGTTCTCAGGGATTTTTTCTGACAATTCAGCCTAATTTGGTCCTTTCCTAATTAATTAGTCTGCTTGAAAATAGCATTTGTCTGTGTCCCTAAAACTGATACTTTGTCTTAAAAATTAACTCTTATGTCATGGCTTTCTGAAATGTTCTTTGACTGAAATACGATCAAATTCTTTTCAAAAAGTCAAGTTACATTGCACTCCAAAATACTTGATGCTGAAAAGCTCTTTGGTTTGTTGTGGCTTTCTAAAACTATCTGAAAAGTTCAGCATCAAGGAAATATATTCTTAACTGAAATGCCTGTTGGTTGTGCAAGTCTGCATTCTTGTAAAATTACTATGAGTTAGTGAACTTTGTTTAACTTTCTTTTGTTTCAGGAGGGCTTATGATTAGTGGAATAGTGTGTCCAGAAACAGAACCTTACAGGAGGATTAAACGGAGGAAAGGTGGTCACAAGCAGAAAAGAGATGAAACAAGTATGAACACAGACCTTTGTTTTTTTTTCTTTTGATACTTAAAAAAAAAAAAATAAAATCTGTAATCAAATACTCTATTGCTGTAAGATTTTTCTTCTGTAAAATCTTGATTCTCTCTCTAGGTGAAAATAATTTTATAATGAAATGTATTAATGTAATCTGATGTGGAAAAAACTGTTCTTATTGTATCTATAGCAATGCTGTATAATTGTTGTAAAAACTTTTAACTTCTCAGCATTAGAAAGGAAGAGATACAGGACATATCCAGAAGTGTTGTGGTGCCTTTAAAGGAGGGGTTGAAGAAAATAAGCTGTATTTCTGTCCTTGTTCAGCTCCTTGATTAATGATGCTAATGTGTTTAGTTTCATAATGCACAGTTAAGGTATAAAAACTCCTGGTCATTTTACTGATACCTGTAATATCACATCTGAAAAGGCAGCATAAGGTGTCAGTAGAGTTTTAAGCTATTGTAGGTTAAATACAAAAACATAACAAGATAGGTGACGAGAGAGCTTTAAGAACAGTGCATAAAATGATTGAAAGTGGGCAACAAATCTATGTTTAAACAAACAGGAAGCTTTGCTAGAGCCTCTGTGGCCAGTAGATAATAAATAAGTAGGTAGTGCTCAGAAAGGGGAGATAGAGTCAAAGTCCTAAAGCCAAATTATTTCTGCTGTGCTCTCTGTGGAAGATGTTTTGAGGCTAAAGAACCTTTGTTTATGGGGACTGTCTAGAGCTTTTGTTTGAAACTGAAACACTTCTATGTGAAGTTATAGAACAAATAAAACAAATGCCAACAAACATGGAAAATGCCATGTGGTCCTGACACAGTTCTAAAACAAATCAGAGGTGAAACAATCATTAGGGGAATAAGGAAGAAAACAGTCAATGTATTCCTTGCCTCAAAAAGAAAGTAGTAGGACTAGATAAGGGTCAGAGAAAGCTTGTCAAAAACATGGAAGGACTTCTGTACAAGAAGCAGCTACATGGTGGAAGCTCCTCAGCCCTGAAGAGAGTACTGCGGAGGTGTGAGACAGGATCCTTGTCTAGATCAACCTTTGATCTAAGTACAGTTTATGTTTTAATATAAATCATTTGCAGGCCTTGTAAACCTGAGCTGGTAGTGACTGCTCATACTGTATCTTACAAGAATTATTGGTTGCTTTAGGTGCATTTGAACTATCTTCCAGAAGTGATGGATTTCCTCTTTAATAGACGTTCATGCTCAGAGATAATCTTTCACTAGCATCCTTGAATTTTAAGTGATGCATATAAGGACCATCAACTGAGTAGAATTTCAAGGACAGATTCCTAAATTTTATTGATAAGATAAAAGTTCTGTCATTAGAGCTATAGAGTTGCACCTGTTGCTGCTGCTTTTTATAGAGAAATGGTTATGTTGGAACAAAGCTATTTCAGACACAGTAACTTTCTTCCTATTCCTGTCTGTCTTGGCGTAAGAGTATTTAAGCAGCCATGAGTGCCTATAAAGTGCTGTAGCTTGCCTTTAACAACCTTGTTCAGACTGCATTTAAAGAAATTTCCTGTGCACTGTGGAGCTAAAATTGTCTGCTTAAGAGAGTACTACTGGGGAGCTTTGGGATATTTTTTATGTTGTGAGCATTCTCCAGCATCTCTTTTCTGTTTGAAAAGTGTATGGTTGTCATCAACTCTTCGGCCATTTCCTTCTCTTGAAAAATCCTTTTTATTATAGAAATAGTTCTCTGATTTACAACTTAGTGAGGTTCCTGTAATGGTATTTCTTGAGAAAAGCAAAATTGAACATGTGCTTATTCTTTTGAACACTTTATCTCCTAAGTCTCCTGACGCCCATCAGCAGTAGGTAAAAGGAAAAAACTTGTTCTCCCTACTTCATCATGTATTTTATATCCTCTTAGCATCTGTTGCTAGAAAAGCACTTTGCTTAAAATGCAGATACTTTTCAGTAAATACTGTCATTAATAGCATAGGATAAGTAGTTGGTATTCCCCTGGAAAATTCTTTAGGATTTAGAGACCCTTTATCTATTACTCACAGAAATAAGTGCAGTAAAAATTAGATTTTCAAAGAATTGTTACGGATGGTTTCCTTTTATTTGAAGAAAGTGTATTCAGTCTGTTTAGTCACTTAATAAAACAAATTCAAGTACTTGTGTGTGAAATATAAAATTGTGGAAAAGTTGTGGTTAAATAATTAAGTTTTTAAAATGTAGAGTGATTATTTTTCTGGTTTTGTTTTGTTGTGGGTTTTTTTTTTTGTCTCCTCAGGAAGCGAGATACCTGTAAATTTGGATCACACCCTAGCTGACACTTCTAAGCCAACCATTGTACTGGACCCAGTCACAAACAAGGAGGTACTTCTAGGTGAGTTGAGGGGATGTGACCAAGGGTCTTTCTGAATTGTGTAGTAAGTGTTTAGACTGATAAGAAAAAAAAATTGTTCATGCCACATTGGGCATAAAAAGGTGGGCTGCTGAAATAGTCATTGCTTTTCTGGAGAAAATTCTGAGGGAGACACAAAAAAAGTGTCCTGATTTTTCAGCTAAATATTAAGTCTAGCTCTTGGGGGTGCTGCACTGAAATAATATATAATAGATATGATTTAATAAGTAGTTACTGAGCAAGTAACAAGACTAATTATGTGTTAGCATTAACATTAATCTCCTGGGCTTTTTTTGTAGAATGTGTTAACACTGGAAGCAGTCACTCATGCTTCTTCAAAGATGAATCGGTAGAAATATATAAAAATTTGAATACGCCTGCTTTTGCCACTGGTAGACTGATTTTGAAACCATTTAAAGAAAAGGGACACCAGTTTGTCCACATGGATACAATAGTAAGTATGCTTTTTTCTTATTTTTATAAAATGGACTATGTAAACAGAAAAATCTTAGAACGGTTAGAAGTAGCATATGAAGTTGATAGGTTTTTCAGTTGTTTTTTTTTTTTTTCCTATAATGCAAATAAATGCAGGAAACATTAATGAATCATTTCAGTTCTGAAATCAGTTATGACCAGAGAAACTTGCTAGAGGTACTTTGCATGCACGTTGCCCTGCTTTGCTTCACATGAAATCCGTATATCCGCATTTGCTTACTGTCTGGATCTTGCAGGCAAGATAGAAGTAGCAAAGAAACAAAATTGGCCCCCACCCCCCTTTGAAGTTGTGCATCTTATTTTTCAGCAGGGTGGGAAAAAGGGATTGCAGTTCTGCAAACTTACTTGTTTTGATCTTTGTTACAATGTGTGTGCAAAACAAAGAGTATGCTTTCTTGGATAACTTTCTTAAATGTTTGCAAAGGAAGCACTGCTAATCTTAGAACCCTTTGGCTTTCATTAAGGCTTTCCATGTTATTCGTGGCAAAATTATTGTTACCTTACATAAGACATCATATTATCTGACTACAGGGGACTTCTTCTATGTTCCAGCAGGTAAGTACCTGTGTTTAAAATCAATTTGTTGGAGATGAATGAGACTGAATTAGCATGCTAGGAAGCAAAACCGAGCTGAATGGTGGGAAGAGGTAAGTTTGAGTAGAGAGTGGGCAAGTGTAGGGTTATGTAGAAAGGAATGTGACCCAACGCTGGGCATGGATTGATGACCTAACCTTTGAATGCAGTGGTGCAAACACTGCTTGTTTATGTGAGTTGGCCTCAAAGTTTTTGATGACACTGCCAAGTTCTAAGAGTGAGTTTCTCTTGGTATTCTGGTATGTTGGGAAGACTTCACCAACAGCTTAATATAGTGATAGTTTATAATTGTTTTGATCACTGTCTGTTTACTGTTTTTTCTACGTAAAATTATAAAAATTCATTTAGATAGTTCACCAGATTTTACACTTTGTGCTTGATACACAGAATGTGCAGAATGTCTTGTTGAACAGGTTGTGACTTCATGTGGGTTGCTGAGAATTTAGACACCTCTGATTTTGCCCTTCTGAGATAAATGGAATGCATCCCACGTGGGAAGCTGTCCTTCAGTGGGTCAGACACCAGCCAGGAGAGTTTGTAGTAGCTGTAAAGCAGGCTGTTCATGAAGCTGTAGAGAGCTTTTGTACAGCGCTCTCGTGAAGAGAAAATGGGAGAAAATGACAAGCTACCACTTGGTTTTTTCATTGACTTTTCACCATGATGTCCTGATTGAGCAATCGTTGTTCAATTAATGCTTGATGCTTTGAAGCTTTTTTTTAACGTGTGTGTGTTTTATTCTTAAAATTTTAGGAGCCTGCAGAGAGAATTGTGTAGTTTGCTTTTGGGGAAAGCAGATTATATAAACTGCTGAAAGTTCCTTATGGCCATAAAGATCTATACTTCATTTCCATTCTTCCCTGCTTCTTGATGGCCTGTCTCAGTATGCCTGAATGGGCAATGCAATGATTGTGGGGGGCTGATCTCTTTGTAATTCATCAAGTGTGACTGTTTATGAATGTTAGATTGTTGCTCATTCCCAACCTTCAGTGCCTTTTAGATGTTTCTGTATTTGTGGTCACGTTAGTATGCAAATCCCAAGTGAAGATCTGCAGATAAGTTTCCATGTGCAGTTTTTACTGAGATTTTCTATAGGAATAAATTGAATTCAGTCACCTTGAAGTTTCCTTGTGGGTTTTGAGAGCTGAGAGCTCAAGCCTGTTACGTTCTTTTCAGTAAAAATCTCAGCAAAGATGCACTTCATTTTTACCACAGGTTAAAATAAATTACAATAGCAGTATCCCTTGTTATCTCTTTGAAATGCAATGATATGCCTGCAAGAGTGGCATCCTAGATTAAGGGCTAATATTCCTTCTGTTAAAATATATGAAATAAAAATACACTTGGCTGAAGACAGGACTTCAAAAATTGCTAGTGGCTTCTAAAGAAAACTTTCTCTGTTTTTATTTGTAGGAAATGGATATAACATACGTAATCTTCTGAATGAAGAAAGTGTTCTTCTCTTCACACAACTCAAAAAAGACAGGTGAAGAACTTTCTGCAGAAAAGTTTGCTGAAATGCTTTTCAAGCTTTTATATGTTTTCAAGTTCTTTTTACATACAAAAAGTGTTTGAGTGTGGCCAGCTTAACATTACAAATTAATACAGAGCAGCTGAAATCAACGTGAGAAGAGTTAAGAAGAAAACCAAAAGAACCTCAGTAGTTTGCTGTCGAACTGAAATGACGTACTGGAGGGCCTCACTCTGCATTAGTTACTGTTCTTGTGTCGTCCAAAGACAGAAAGATACACGTATAAAATTTGTGGGTAAAGCACGTTGCTGTTCCAAACTGTATTTATATGCCTAATCTCCCTAAAGATGCTTAGCACTTTGAAAAACTTTGACTTCTTCAGCTAACATCTGATAGTCTTAACATCTGGTACAAACTGCTTAGCATAATCTCTCTTTAAATGTAGGACCTTGCTGTTCGCATTCCAGTAATTGTTGTCTAGGAGATGGGCTGCTGGAATGCTTGTGTGCTGGGGTCCACCCTTCTAATATGTTAATGACAGGCGTTTCTTCCTTGTCTAGCAGATGTATGGTTAGTGCCTCAAATTCAAATTGCAAAATAGGAGCTCTTAAGTGGGAGCTTATCGGTTGTATCTTTTGTATGGAAGCTATGGCTTGATTAGCTCTGAACATGGTGGATAGCTTTATTTTGTGTAACAGCGATAGGTCATTGCCAAATGTATTACTTTAATATCTCCTTTCGTTTTGCTTGCTGTGTTCCTGGATAATAATGAGGACCTTTGGGAAAACTGTAATTATACTGTATACTCCAGAAGCCAAGTCTAGACAGCAGATGGTATACATAGCATTTGTCTCCCAAGCTCCTCAAGGTTCCTTCTGGCTAAAGATAAGGATAAACTACAGCTATTCTGGTAGGGTACTTTCTCTCAGTGGTCACTGATATTTGGAAGAGAAGGAGATAAGGAAAATTGAATTGAAATCATAAACTTTAAGGACTTGAGGATTGAGTATTGACCTTGTAAACAGGCTTGGCCATGATCTTTATGCTAAATCTAGAGTATAAATTAAAGTAGGAAAGAGGAATTGGCTTTAGTGCTTCCCTTAAGCTTTCAGCCGCCAGCTAACTTCTTGTGTCTGTGAAAAGGCTTGGACACCAAGATTACCACGCCTCTGTGAAAGACCCTTTAGATTGGGGAATTTGAGATATTTTTTTTTTTAATCATTCTCTTTCAAGCAGTAGTTCCTATGATTAGTGCATATGTAGACTGACAGTGGAAATACTTAACAGAAGTTATGTGGCATCTTTGCATTCATGGCTAAGTCATGCTTAACTCTGAGCAGATGAAGCCCAGGAACGGGCCTATTGCCATTTAGTTCTTCCTGTGTCTTGAGATGAACTGTTTGCCACCAAAGTTCAGACTGCACAGAAGGACCTTTTTTTTTTTTTCCCCCAGCCTCAACTTTTGCAAGCAGTTTAAGAGTTAAAATTAAAAACCCCCATGTCATTTAGTTACAGCTAATAATAATTTGATGTTGGCAGCTTTTCTAAATTTTGGGCTTGGGTTAGTCTCTTCAAGGTCAGCAAGTTCCTTCTGTGTTGGAGCCATACCAGCTACCAGATGGGCACACATGCTGTCTCCAGTGTTTGAGGGGATCCCACCCACTAAAACGTTTAGTTTGTAAGTCTTTCAGCTCCTCAGGCCTGTGGAGGTCTGGACATTTGCCACTTGGAAAACAGTACAGGAATAGTGTTAGACCCAAGCTCCTCTGCTCCTCACCCAAGCACGTCTCCCAGCAGTCAAGACATGGATATGGTGGTCCCTTGAGCCTAACAGCTTGTTGGTTCCAGCTGAAAGTCAGAACAGGAGAACTTTTCAGTTGTGTTAAAGGCCAAGGAGTTCAGAAGGAAGATAACCTTGCAAATTATCTTCCGCTTTACCTGTCTGCAGACTGGGTAGCAGAAGGATACCTTGTTAAGGGGTTAGTGAACGTGTATGGGCTATGGAGCTCAGGGCCCTACAGGAAAGCGCTGGTGTATGTTGTGATGGAGCTCAAGGCAGCCTGCTGCTTTCCAGCGGTGTGTTCCAGTTTGGTGGGCTCACGTGAGAAGTCACGTACTGCCTTTGTTGTACCAGGCACCGATGTGTCTTCCCTCACTGCACTATACTGTAACTTGGCAGCAAGGGTTTGAGTGGATTTTCTTTTAGGTCATGAGTAAATGATGACAAATATGTCCTTCAGGATGTTTTCTTAAGCAGGAGTAATGTGTGCAGACCTTTTGCTAACACAGGCTGGAAAGCGGCAGATGTTCAAGTGCAGGTTCGAGGTCAGCATGCCATGAATGCCTCTGTGTTTTCCTAATTCTGTGGCTGGGAGCATCAACAGAATAGGGTGGATTTGGTAAAAGACGTAACTTTTTAGGCTGGATGGTTTTGTTGTTTCCTGGCTAGTCGCTTTCTTGGGAGAAATGTCCTGTATAGTTTGCAGAGAACATTTTGTAGTTGGACTACATCTCAAAATGTTTGGTCTGTTGTTGTTACGTAGCAAAATCGGTTGTGCCAAGCCTAGCGATGTAGCTAGGATGTTGCTTTCGTTCAGCAACAATTCCACCACTTGTCACTAGATGGGGCTTCAAGCACAGCTGTTTGTCCTTGGCTGGCATCTGTGTTCGGTCGGGTTTGGTTTTTGAAAGGGAGGAAGAACTGTATGCTACAGCTGGAGATGTAAATCAGTTTCTGTTAACATCAGCACTTGGCCCTGAACCTGGCTAACGTTCTGTTAGCATGTATGTTGTACTTGTTGCAACCCCTTCCTCAAAGTTGTTTTTCAAAACATTAGTGCACAGAAGGATTTGAGTTGAGCTAGGTTATTCACCGTTTGTCTGGGTTGCATTTAAAATTTTTTTCTTCAACTTAACACTTGTAAAAAAACTTACTTCCGTGTCATTAGCCTGAACATAGTGTGAGGAGGTGCAGGATGTTCTGAGTTCCAGGACTCCTGTGGGTGCTGAGTTGTGCAGTGTGGGAAACAAGAATCGGTTGTTAGAAGATGTAGCTGGTATTTCACCTCTGCCTGGTCTTGCTTTGGCTCCTGCTTCCTATGTTTTTGTGTACATTGAACTACTAGTGGTCATGGGTAACCTTTGGCAGTCTAATTCTTTCCTTTACCAAATGGGATATTGCAAAGAAAGAAAAAAAGCCCTCTCTGAAATGTAAGAAGTTAACATTCTTCTTCCTGCACATGTGTGATTCTTTTTATCAGCATATTTTTACTCTGTTGAGTAATGGAACTTCCACCCACTGCTGTGATGGTTTCAAACTGGTATGTGGCAAAATTATTTAGACTTGGTAAAATGCTAAAGTCATAGCCCGTACAGAGCATGTTGTGGTCTGTAGCATAAATATATATTCTTAGGGTTTCTATAACGTTATTTGCCTGTTGTAGCTTTTAAAACAGCTTTTAAATTATTTCATAGACTATATGGCTTATATATTTAGCTCAGGTGGCAGAGCTTTTTCTTACACTAGAGTACAGAACATCACCTCTCCTAGGAGTAGAGATCAGAGCCAGGTTTGTGCTAAGCTAGGCCAAAGTCGGTTAGCCAGTGTTACCTGCTGTGGAGTGAAGCTGGGATCATCACTGTGAAAGAGATGTGGCCTTCTACTGCTCCTGAAGGAATTTAGTATATTAATTCATTGCTTTCTGTCAACAGTAATTGAGAGAGCTGGAAACAAAAGCCAAGTCACATATTTCATCAGCTTCATGTTAGTAGGTACATGTGTTCTACGGTAGGTATTGTGGTAACAACTAGAGGCTTATTTTAAGGAACTTCCCTGATAATGTCCCACCACAGTAGAAAGTCAGATTTTTGAAGGCTTTGGCTCCCTTTGAGGAGAGGAAAAAAAAAAAAAAACAAAAAAAAAAAAACACAAAAAAAAACCCCCAAAAAACAAAACCAAAACTTTACTGGTTGGGTTCTTTTAAAAATCTTATCTTTCCATAGTTTCATTTGGTTAGAAAGCTGTTCCTGTTTTACTAAACAAAGCTTTTTTGCAGTTTAAAGCAGCAGAAGAATGGTTGCAAAACTGTCAGATATGTGTGCACATCCATATTTATACAACTTTGTAAACATAAAATAGGAGAATATGAGTTGAGTAATTACAGAAAAATAAACAGCACCAATAAAACAAACTGTTGAGGCACATATACAGTTCTTCTATTTTTCAAGTACATAGCTGAATTGGTTATCTGCAGATGATTTTAAATTAACATTTGGGAAATGCAATAAACCTAAAGAGCTATTTCCTCGTCTCATAACAGCTGAAGAGGCATTTCAGCATGAAGGAATATTTCTTACATTTCTACTGATGTATAGACTCTGTTGCCTGATGTCTTTTGTAATACAGGATTTACTTTAAGTGATGATTGATTGCCGATAATACATCTAACTGAGGAGTATGGAACATGCCTCTTTAATGGTATTGACAGCTGTTGTAACTGAATATCTTCCTCTTTCCAAGCTGGTATGTTTCCTCTTCAGAGGAATCGTCTTCAGAATATCCTATCACTTCACGGATGTTCACAAATGTAGTCAGAAGAGATCTCGAAGCCAAACGTTTCTCATGTTGCATGGTAAAGCTTCGTTTAGGATTTGATAACCAAATTGATTCCTATGGTCCAGTTCTGAGATAAAAACAGTAGCTGATCATCGGTCAAAACAGTTGGCTGCAGGTTATTATGGAACGAATATGTTAAAAGGAGCACCTGCAGAGCTGCTCTGGGTTCTTAAGCCCACCCACAAAGCTCCTGTTCTGGCTTGCTTCATTTATACGCCTGTGCCCGAGTAAATATGCACACAAAAGGTTGTAAAACCACATTTACTTTGCACTACTTCTGCAGTCTTTTCTTGTTTGGAGTGCAGGAGGGACAGTAATTGAAACAAGGACCTGAAAGAAGCAAAGTGTCTACTTTTTCAGTCTGACCGTTCAGTTGAGATGCTAATCTAAAAGTGTTCACAGAAAAACATTAATGTCCCGAGTAAGATTTTTAACTTCTCTTTGCAGCTTCGTAGGTAAGGACTTTTAAATTTGAAAACTGAAGAATTGCATTACTCTGACTTTAGAAAGTTTATTAAATGAGTACAATAGCTGTTAACATACATTATTTTATTTAGCTTATTACATTTTTGCATGGTCATGGTGTTTGAAGTTGCCTTTTCCTGTGTTTTCAGTAACAGTAGCTGAAATAAGAATTGGATCAAGATGGCAGCAGCATGGTAACGCTGTGTGGGTGTCTTATGGAATCACCGTGCCATAAAGAGGGAGAGGAGAGGAGTGATATGAGAGGTGTAAACACACTGAAGAGCTATAGTAGTGTCCAAAGGTGTTGCAGACTGGCTTTTCTAGGTTGTACAAAGAGTTTTCAGTGAAATTCAGTAAGTTTTGGAAGAGCAGAATGTGACCATTCCGATTGGTAAGGGAAACCTTTCCTGTCTCAGTGCCATGAGAACACAGCTGTCTGTGCTGGTGACCTACGCTCGTGGTCTTGGTTTGGAATTCTACTAGTGCTATGATCGCTTGCGTTTAAGAGCATTAAGTCATCTTATCTAAAACTGCAGGATTTGGCTAATGAACATGATGTATAATCCACTGAACAAGAGGCCCGAACTTCCTGGATTTTATCCTTTCTTTATGCTATCATCACTTTTGTGTTGTAGTACAGAGGGGGTAATTACAAGAAATGAAAGTTAATTATGAAGAAGGTTTTTTTTTTTCCCGAACACAATCTGAACTTGAAATTTTATTGCTGACAAAGAGGGGGCTCCCCTAGGATGCAGTAGCCTATACGTGGAAGAAACTAAGCACTTCTCCTATATTTCAGTTAGTGCCAAGTCAGCTCTGAGGCTAATTAATCAAAACAAATTTACAATTAAGCCCAGGAAGGAAGACTAATTAAGTAGCCAGTTAAGAAAAAGTGCTGAAGGAGGGAGCAACCTTAAGGGGAAAGTATGAGACTCCCAGTATTGGCCCATGAAGGACAATTAAGTGATAATTACAGAGGCCTTTTTGAATCCAGCAAATGCTCTCTGACTTTTATTATGGCTGATTTTCTTCACGTTAGTAGAAGCAGACATTTGCCTGTTGAGCAACTGAGCTTTCCTGTGCACTCGTAAGGTAATTCGTAGGTAAAGCGCAGAGGTCGCTGCAGGAGTAAATTAGAACAGCTGCCAGCACGGTATTTTAGCTAGTGAAAAAGCCCCGCTGTGTTTCAAAGACAAAGTGACTCTAAATGTTTGCTTTATTTGCCTCTTTGTTTTGTGGCATACCGAGTCCATCTTAGCATCCTGTTTAGCCTTTCAAACAAATTACATTGAGTGAATTATCTTATCAGAATTTAGAATAGCTGCATTTTGTTCAGTTGCTAACCCCACTTAAGTTCACAGAAATCATTACCTTGTCATGAAATGGCTTCTGTTGCTTACGTCCTGCGCCCACACTGCGTGACATACTTGTGTTTCTTGATGGGAAAAAAAGAGGCGGGGGACTATAATAGTAATATTGATTTTACTGAAAATAATTTAGCTCCTCTTCTGAAGGACTTTTTTAAGCTTGCAAAGCTCATCTCTGGTGAGATGCTAAGGGTTGCAAATGAGGTGCATGCCCCAGTCCTCCTGCGCCCCTCCTTGGGGCATTTCCATGGAACCATGACGCTGATGTAGTACAAAACCTGACCTACTTAATTGGACACACGCGTGGGCTAAGAATTTGCTTAAATGTCCACCTTTTGTTTGTTTTGTGCACTCATCTGGAACTTGAATTATTTCAGAAATTACCAAGGGGTCTCCTCGTGTTAAAAAAAGTGTTGATACTAATTCCCTTTTCTTCATGAAATTCCGTGTGCACGTGCTGCTGGTGTGATGCACTGTGCCCTGCTATGCAAGTTGGCAGTTGTCTCCTTGAAGTATCTGTCAATGGTGTGCTTTTGTCTCTTTTCTTTTTCTTTTTTTTTTTCTTTTTCTTTCCCTTTCTTCTTCCCCTTGGAGCAGGCTTGCAGGATGAGGCATTCACCTGCCACTGTTTCAGCTGTACCAAGTTTCAATCCGCTCCTTCATTTTTTGTCTTGCAGCCTAAACTGATTTCTTGCCTTTTTTGGATGCATTTCCCTTACCAAAGGTTTCTTTTTTGTCTTTGTGCCGCATGCAAGGATGGTATCATTTTTCTAACTCAGTTCCAGGTATTTGAATTATTTCAGAGGTGTTTTGTGCCTGAAGGTTCCTTTGCTACCTCTCCTTCAAGCTTTGTGCAGGGCCTGGCAAAGCTCCCAATTTTCTCCCTCAGAGAAGTGATGCAAAGCTTCCTTTGGCCTTCATTCTTTGAAAGACTTTTGTGTGGTTTTAATCCCAAGAAGGTCAGTTTAGGATGCCGCTGGCAAGGCGTTCGTTGTTGTCGTCATCTGCCGTTTTCCAGGCTGCAGGAGCAGAACTGAGACTGCTTCAGGCCCTGCACGGTTGAGCCTCTTCCCTCTGTTGAGGTTGGCTTTGCAGTGCCGAGGGAATCCATCCCAGCACTGTTCCCCTGGCCAGGCTTATCCCAGAGCACCATAGTGTTGGGCTTTTCGCTCCCCTTGTAGCACTAATTCGGCGTGCCGGTGACTTCCTTTGCTTTGGCACAGTCTTGCTGAGGCTCTGCCGTCACTTAGGCACCACGCTGTACCCTGGTTTTGTATTGGCCGGCTAGTCCAGGCCTTCACCTGCTCTTACACTTTCATTCCTCTTGCCAGTGGGAATGCCGTTTGGCACCGGCTGGTTTTGGCACAGAGCTCTAGTGTGGCAGTGCGTGCCCATCGCCGCAGATACGCGTGTGGATGCGTGTGCCCTCTCACACCCCGTGGCTGCCTGACTTTTCTGGAAAATGCCAGGAGAAAATAATCTTCCTGGTTTTTGGTGTTTCTGCGGTGTCTAAGGAGGAGCCTGGACTGAATGAGCTGGAAGCGGTGGGTGGCCCTTCAGGATCTCCTTCATATGTTTCTCTCGGAGACGGAGCTGAGACCTGACCAAGCTCATTTGACACATCCTTCCACGTGGAACGGTTCTGTCCACCCAGTTCAGAACCTGCTACCTACTGACTGCCCGCGGGTGGGAGTGCCTGTCTGCGGAGTACATTAGGGTGTTGGTGTACACGCTTCGCATCCTCGTTCTTATCGCTGCGGTTGCTGTGGGGAGGTCAAGAGGCACAGAAGAGATCAGGAGACAAACGCTCGTATGTGGGGAAAGAGAACTGATCTGAATCCAGGGACCCCGGCTCTAGGGTGGGACCTAGATGTGTCTTGATCGGCAGGGCAGGAGCAGGTGACTCCCAGAGGTCCCTTCCAGCCGCAGCCGTTCTGTGAAACTGGGGACTCCCATGCTACGGAAGCTGCTCTTCTGTCAGTTCAGTCCACGCTTGTGCTGGGAGGACCCCTAAACCGTTCTACAGCTCAGCAAAGGGCCTTGTCCGTGTCACCCAGGAGAGCATGGGCTGTGCCAGGACGCGTGGCCGGTGGCGAACAGCCGCTCTTTTCCCTTGGGAGTAAGAGACGAACTGTGTGTACTCGGTGGTGTGACAACTGTCAGCTTTAGTTTTCCCCTTCTGCTCTTCACTTCCTTCTCTCTAAGGAAGACACGTACCTGGGTTTGACGCGATGTCCACTGATCAGTTTTGGGCAATTAGCTAACAATTTTCAGCATATATACCCCAAAACATCTTAGTTTTTTACAACTTTCACTTACAAGTCTTAACAGCAGTCTTCATTCTGTATGTGGGCTTTAAACCAGCCTAAAAATTTGGCATCTTGTGTAGTCCAGGCTATTAAAGTGGCTACTTTTTCCGTGTAACTCTGCATCTGGTGTAATGGTCCTCAGCTGTCACTTGATGTGGTGAGCTGCATCAGACGTTATTCTCTTAGTTGGCAACAGTTTTAATTCTTGGATGTCTCCCTGCAATCAGCAGCTTTGTGTGGCCTTTGGGACTGTAAATCATAGATTGTGGGCCATTTGTCTAAACGTGAGCTTAAGTGAATTAAAATACACACAGCATTTTTATAAAAATAGGATGAAATTCGCACGCACGTTAACTACTGAGCCCTCTTGGTCCTGCACAAAACACGACGTTTCATACTAGAGAGAGCATCAGTGAACACAGGCAGGACAAGTGTGTGGCTTTGACATCTCCAAACCTTGCAGAGAGGAACGTGTTCGTTAGAGACCACGGTCAGCTAAATTAAATTAGGCTAAGGTGCTCTTTTCAGCATAATTGAAATGATACCAATGTTTGGATTGATTTGCCACCGGAGCAGGCGAACGCTCTCCTGTCCTTGCTGCTCTGAGTACACGTTGTAGTTGTTCCACTTGACTGTAACGCCCTGATACGATGGCACGGTCAGACAGGCCTTTTTGGAACTGGGGTAGTTTGAACTAATTTTTTTTTTTTTTTTTTTTATAATTTAGACCAAACGCAGGAAACATGTTGTTGGAGACCTCTTCCCCATAATTTTGCCTCCAAATTGAAGATCCTGTAATGCAAAGAAATTCTAAAGAATGCTGTGACTACCATCCAACTGGAAATACACCCCGTTTTTAGGGGTACGTTGTTTCATTGGTCTTAAAAGCTCTTTTTCCAGTGTAAATTGTAAATACGTGGTTTGTTACAAATTATTTTTTCTTTTGTATCAATAAATATTAAATAATGCAAATCAGGTTTGATTTCTTTGATTTTTAAATCATTTAAGAATTAATTTTCTAGTAGTCTGTGCGGTTTTGAAAATGCAGGTAATTGCATGAGTTTGACTTGTAAATATTTATAAATAATGTGAGTTACCTTGAGTGGCTTCAAGGATGTCACCAGCAGTGAAATCTTTCAACTGTTCTGTTGAAACTCTTAAAAAATTTACTTGAAAGTAAAATATTTTTCATAGAATAGAATCATAGAATCATTT
>NW_009602399.1:33355-35416 GCF_000690535.1 Cariama cristata | reverse complement strand
GATGCGGGCGTGAAGGAGAGAGAAATCGGGAGAGCATCATCCAAAGGACCCCAAACTTATTTTCTTAAGCAAAACGCTTTGCCTGGCTGGGGAAGCAACAGGGCAAAGCTGGGGCTTTGGAGGGCAAACCGGGGTGGGTTGATCTTGAAAAGGATTGTGGGCTTTGGAAATAACAAAAAGGATTGCCGTGCTTTCAGATCACCAGCCGGGATGCTGCAAACGACAGCATTTACAGGCAGCCTCCATCGCCAAGCTGCTGCCGTTCCCCGAGCGCCGGTCGGACAGAGGAGATCCAGAAATCCCTGAGCACGGACACCGGGGCTCCTCAGCATCCCGACAGTGTCCTTCATCACCCGCTCCGGTTCCCCGCAGCGCCCGTGCATGTTGAGTCGTTACATCCCCAGCAGATACACACACACGCATACACACACCGTGTTTTAAAGGTGCATCTTAGCCTAATAATTGCCGGGCTTTTGTAAGCTTGTCTCAACTTGCCGACAGCTACAGAGGAAAACATAATTCGTTAACTCTATGCGAGTATTAAAGAACAAAGCTGGAACTCCCATACAATTATATTTTATCTGAGAGCAAGGTGAAATCATTAGATATTAGTGAAGTGCAGTGGCATAAAAATGATCTGTTAGCAGGGGTTCATTACATTGTATTTTCAGAGCCAGGAAGATCAATGCGTTCATGCATCATGAATTAGTCTCATGCCTTCGTCTTCCCTGCTCTCCGGAAACCCAACATGATCTATCGCCAGCCATACATCATTGTTTCAGCATTGCACATTAATGACAAAGCTACGGTTTCCACTTGTCAAGCTGACCAGCTGCGTTTTTCTGCACGAGACGGAAAAAATCCGGAGGAGGAGGAAGAAGAGGGTCATTTCTGGGCCAGGCTTTGCAGTAAATTTCAACCCTTCAAACCTCTCCTTTTTCTGTAGATCCATCACTTTTATAATCTGTGCCTTAACTAGCTCTCCTTGCTTATATCCAAAGCTTGGAGGAGCTGAGGGTCACGGGAAGAATAAATCCATTAAGCAATTTCACCGAGCCCCCTCCTGCCAGCGCAGAGCTTCGCCTCCCTAGGTACATCCCACTGACCGGGACCCCCACCCGGGCTCCTGCCCGCAGCAAAGGGGTTCCCATCTCTCGCTTTAGCAGCCGAGATCCCTTTGTTCTCTCCCCTACCCAGTCAATAAGAAAACACCATTCTCCAAAAACGCCTCTCAGCGTGAGCCCTCTAGAAGAGTCGCCTCTGCTCTTTCATTCTTTTCCCCCCGGGTACCCAGGCCAGCAGCCTCCGCCCTCCCCGCGCAGCCTGCCTTTGCTCACCGCTGGGCAGGGCAAAATTCGCTTTTTTTCCGCTCCTGCCTAACCTAGTTACAAGTTTAAGCCTTCCCCCTTTCCCCTCTCGACCACCAAAACGGCTACCGCTGCAGGCTGCAGTTAATTATGGAGATGCAAACGAAGGAGAGGGCAGTCGCTAGGCTTCTCCCCCCTACTGCACTCCAACCGCTCCCACGACGGTGGCAGCAGCAGAGCAACCTGTGACTTTGACCTGCCTTCGCCACCCACGAGCATCTCCGAGGTGCTACGGTCCCCATTTCGCAGGCAGGGCACTGAGCTAGAGATCACTTCCTCCAGTTCCCCACGGAAAGCAGACAACACAACACACTGCATCTGGGTCTCCATCACTGAAGCTTTCCCCTCTCATGAGCATCCACCCCCCTTTTCCCCCTAAACTCATCCCATTTCTTTCCTGTGCAAAGACCAACCTCTGCTAAGGAGCAGTTTATTTGATGCCACATCATCCACCTCTTTTGAACACCAGCCACGATGCCCGTGGGGAAGAGGAGATATCCGCTCCTACGCTCCACAATACGGATGGAAAGGGCTCTGACCGGGGTTTAAGCAACACGCAGACAACAGACCGACCCCTTCTTTCGCAGAGGAGCAGTGTGCTCCTCCGCTATAGACTTCTTAGGGCCACATGTTCCACAGAGCTCCAGAGGCTTGGGGACAGGAGCAGGGTCTCGCCTCTCCTGCTGCCCCGTGG
>NW_009602399.1:32676-33319 GCF_000690535.1 Cariama cristata | reverse complement strand
CTGCCTGCACTCAGCCCCTGGTCCCTGCCAGCTCTTGGCTGCCTCTGGGCACACATGGGGCCAGGGCTTATAATTTTTTATTTATTTTTTTTTCATAAAACATTGATCAGCAGTGTTTGAAACATGACAATGTGCCAATACTTTCCTTGTTACATGACAGATGACTGCATGGATGCGGGGCTAATGCTGCTCTTGCTCCTCGTTATTCACTCATGCTCACAAACCAGCTGACAGTGGGCTGAGCTCTTTAGGGCAAATCCTTTCTTTCCCACCCCCAGATGCTTTCAAGGTAATGATTCGGCCGTGGCCAGGGGGTGAGGCCCCTCGGACTACGTTTTGGTTTGCAGGAACTCACCTCTGTCCCGCATCACCCCATAACTCTGCCTGCGGAGCACCCGGAGAGCCACCGGCTCCTGCCCGGCTCGCAGCACCTGCGGCGTTCAATGGGCACAGGCAAGCACTGCCCATCAATGCGTACGTGCGTACGGGCCCATGGGATAGCCAGAGGTCTCCTGAGGGGGTTTGAGTACCCATCCCTCTCGTCCTCCCCACCAGCCCAGCTCCTCCAGGCGCTTGCCCGCAGCAGTGGAGCCCAGCGGAGGCTCCTCTCCCGGGCACAGACCGGCTGGGGCCGGGGCCCCCC
>NW_009602399.1:30868-32561 GCF_000690535.1 Cariama cristata | reverse complement strand
CAGCTCTGGGGCTTTTTTTTTTTTTTTAAAATCAATGGGCTCAGATAGCATCATACTCAAAGTGACCTTTCAAATACCAGCCAGAGCCAGGTCATCACAAATTGTGCTCTCCGCCCCCGCAGAACATGAAAGCCTTTTCATTTCTGTCTGAAGGGCCGGGGAAGAGCGCGGCTGTGTTTTGAGGACATCCACTTTGAGCCTGGTCCTGGCATTGACAATAACCGGTGGCTTGCCGCCCTGAGCAGCAAGCATCGCCCCGATGTGACTGGCAGCATTATCTGCTGCATCCTGATTTTTTGGCCACCCTATTTTTGCACTTTGAGTGGCAACCATGAGACCCGACTGAAGTACTGACATCTGAAAGCCAGCGCGGCTGCATGGGAAAATCCAGACAAACCTGAATTTTGAGAGCGGGGGTGTCTCTGCAGGGGGTAGGCAAGCATCCCACTGAACGTCTGGTCGGGAACAACGCGGCTTTGAAAGTCCAGAGCCTTCGCAGGGCCCGTAATCAGGCAGGTATTTTGTGCACCAGGGAAACTAGAAACCTCGCTTGCCCTCCAGTGTATCATTCTCCCATGCCCCACTGAATTCCTCACGTCCGCCATGACTGTGACATTCCAGAGCATCGTACCATGAATTGCACAAGCCCAACGGCACCCGATACCCCACGCCCCCAGTTTCCAGGTTAGAAGCAAAAGTCGTTCTCCTAGGCCTAACAAATTAAAACCGAAACCTTTTTCTTCCAGTGAAACCTAACGGGTAGGATCGGTGCTGCAGACCACGGAGCAGGAGCTGCGGCACTGGAAGAGCCGGGGACGTGGCATGGCACGCGGTGGAGGGAAGCAGGCGTCGGGGCTGCGTGCCCTCTACCAGCCCAGCTAGGACCCGAGGAGATGGGTTTTTTTCCTTAATAAAAACTGAAGATTTGATGATGCAGGCAAACGGAACCTCGAGGGCAAACAGGGACCAATTCCCTTCGGCAGGAGCGCGGCAAGGTGTGTTTCAGAGGACAGGGCAGGGACAAGATCTGCTCCATGGGGCTGGACTGTGTGTTCGCACAGCTGGCCGACGGGAACGACGCCGGCAGGGGGCGGGCACAGGCCACCTGCGGGCGACGGGAAGCGCGCGCGCCACCTGCCGGCCACTGCCAGCATGACCAGGAAAGAGAAGGATGGTGCAAGAGACGCCGTGCTTAGCTCGGCACGGGCAGGAGCATCTCCTCTCCGTGCGTTCACAGGGACAAATTGCTTCTATTTCTTTACACCTCTTCACTGGTGTACTCTGCCCTTTCAAAACGTGAAGCGGGAGCCGGCGCGACACTTAACGGCGCTTTAGAAGCATCCTCTGCTATGGCATCACAGACAGCCCATAATAAACAAATTCACCTACAAACGCTTTCCTTAACAGAAACGGCCAAATACTCGCTTCCTAGGATGCTTTCATTGGGAAGAAGCATTTCAAAGAGCACCGTTCACCACTAGCATTGCACTGACTTGGGCTTCCCGTGCCGCCTGCGCCAGAGGGGCCGATCCCCATCGCGGCATCACCACGCTGGGCGCAGCGGGGCCGTACGGGGGCCGGGCATCAGGCAGCCCCGCTTCGCACCTCCACCTTCCCCCCTTCCCCACGGCACGTGGGGACCTTGGGGCAGGATCCGAAAACAGGGCATCCTGAAGCTGTCAACGCTGCTGAG
>NW_009602399.1:26261-30815 GCF_000690535.1 Cariama cristata | reverse complement strand
GCTCTCGACAATACCTCAGTCCTTCTCCAGGCTCTAAACACTATGACAGGCCAGCTCATTAGCACTCTAAAATTAATCCACAGGCCAGAAAAGAAACACAAGCTGCACATGGAAACTGCAGAGTACTATATTGATGCAGTTTGGAAAAAGCTGTTTGTTCTCCACAGTAAACATCATGCCCTTCCAGTGGAAGAAATCCATCTTCTGCTCTGCCCAGAGTGATTTTTCTTTTTCCACCCCGCCCATTTTACTCAAAAAATAAAAAGATGCTTAGTCTAGCATTTTTACTTGAAAGTAAGGATCTTCCTGCTTTTTCATACGCAGAGCTTAAATGAGTAGCTCGCTAATTATTTATTTGACCATTTAGGCTTATAATATCTGCAAACAGGCTTCAATTTTCTCATATTTTCTTATTATTGGGAATTATTCAAAAAGACACTGTGTCACTACAGAAAAAAAAATCAATGGCTTTGATCATATTTCCTCTGCAACTGTTCGATGTTTACAATTTAAGCTATATTAAATTACAATTGGCTTCAAAGGTCTGGGTCTTATCTGGGCTTATTTGCTCGGAGCGAGCAAGTCACTGCAGGCCACCAAGGCAGGATGAACTTCTACCTGTGTTCCTCAACGCTCGCCTTCAGCTTTTGTACCTGATTTTGCTTCCACTGCCGCACGCAACGCTTTTGCGGACGGGAGCGCGGGGGCTTTGCTTCCCTTCAGAGATCCTTCACGGCGCTGATTTTGACTGAAGGTTGGAGGAAACAAATTCCTTTTTCACGGGCATTGTGTTAAAAATACCTTCACCTCCACAAGAAGCAGCTGCCTGTTCCTCGCTGGCATCCTTCTCTTTTAGACCCTCGGCGCTGGTAGTTAAAAGGGACAAAAGCGCGAGTATCAACCAAAGGGACAGCGCTGCAAGCGAGCTAAATATAAGTGCCCCAAGAGCAGCATTTCCCAGTTCGGGAGTTGTTTGCCGCTGGCTTCCTCCTCCCCTCTGACAAAGGGTCCCTTTCACAACCCTCCTAAAAAGTGCCAATGAGCCCCCAGAGCACACGGTCAAAGGGGACGAGATGAGGGCTGCGACGTACAATTGCTTTTCTCCCAAGAAAAAAAAAAAAAAAGAAAAAGATGCATTTTACTGACCATGTCTGGGAACACTGCTGCAGTGCCTTAACGAAGCTTAATGTAGGACAGCCAGCCCCAAAAGCCCACGAACAAGAGACACCATCAGCAAACTCGAAACTTGAGGGATTTTAAGCACTTTTGACTAGGCATTTTATTTCAGCGCAAGATGTATCCAGGAGATCTATTATGCCTGTCAGGCGAGGCTGGGGTTGCAGAGGAAGAGTTAAGTGATGCCCAGTGACACTCGCTGTAATCAGATTTTCACATTGTTTGAGTAGATACAGTTCCTGAGCTCCCCAGCTGTCCTGCCTCATAAGCAAACACATCTCCCGACACGGGCGGACTGCAGCTCTAACTTAATTCCCAACTAGGCGACGGAGCCCAGCATTAGCCCCAGCGGACCCAGGAGCACCCCGGGGGCAGGGCTAATGCCGTAATGGAAAACTGGATGACCAGAGCTGCTCCCCTTCCTTCCCCAGTGCGTCATCCGTCATCGATTCCGGCGGGGAGGGCACAAGCGGCGCTGGGTCAAAGCCAGGGGATGCTCTCCCAAACGCAGCCAAGAGCTCGCACCACCAGGCAGAAGGCGGGCGAGCAAACCCAACATGTTCATCTCTGAGAGCCAGGACTCCGACCGCAGGTCAAACCCCAGCACCCAGCCTTCGAGCGGGTGCCTTCGGTTCATGTAAGCGGCTGAACCCAGGAGCGACGATCACCAGCGGGTGCCCGCTGGGATGGTTGGCAGTGCCCAAGGGCCCGGGGCGAGAGGCACCACGCGAGCACAGGAGCCCCGGCGCGGAAAATTCGGTATTTCCAGCTGCTGGCAGGATGGGGGCATACGTGAGGGTGCACGAGTCACGGGCAATACATCCCTGCTGGTGGTACAGTAAAGTACATAAGCCCTTATTTTTCTTAATTATTCCTGATATTTCACCTGTCATGTTGTCAGCTTCCTCTGAGAGGAACGATAAATAGTGCTTCTCATCTCACGTCCTTAGGGAAAGCTTGCTATTTATTCCTGTGATGGGCAAGACATCATGACTAATTGGGAAAAATGGTAGCCCGCTTGCACCCCAGCAGAAGGGTGTCTCAGTTTTCCCCATGGGCCTTCAGCAGTCACCTCCATATTCACCATGGCTTGGGAGAGGGAAAGGGTGGAGAAGGGGTTCCTCTGTCCCCCAAGAGCACCGTGTCCCAAGCCTTAAACAGGGGAGACTGAAATGGTAGAATAACTGGATTTTCCATTAGGCGAGCGGTCATAAGTAGGCAGAGGTATTGTCGGACAAAATGCCCAAGAGACAAGCCACCTCGAATAGGGGCATCCCCCTTACCCCCGTCCAGCCCCCACGCAGAGCCCAGGGAACTCAGCACCACGCTCCCATCATAAATCCGAGCCCGCAGCACGGTTTCAGCGGCAGTTGGATTTACTCCTCCTCTTCCCCGCCACCGCGCGCGCTCCGATCATAACAAGGTAATTGAGATCAGCGCTGGAGAGGACAACTCATGTGGGAACTGCAAATACTTCAGATTAAAAGTAAGCAAGATTAATTTAGAAGTTGCTATGACCACAGAAGAGAACAACGCTTGCTGTAACTCTTAGATCTATGCTAAGCAGCAAGAGGCAAGACAACCGCCATCATCCCTTCCTTCCCTTCCTCCTCCTACCCCAAGCCAGACGTGGATTCATCCTCACGCTACTCGCTGGCGCGCAGAGGGGCAAACCCCCTTCCCGTAGATGCAGAAAGAGAGTTCACGTACGCCGGCATCAGCAGGGCTGGTTGGGGAGAGGAGGGGTGGGGAAGGGTGTCCGCGGCCCCCAAATCCCCCAGACAGCAGCGGCGGGGTGCAACGGAGCGAGGTGGTGGCGACGTCTGGGCTGAGCTGGAAGGCTTTATGTTAGGAAAAGTAGTGAGGACAAGACTCCTATTGTCACCGTCACCTCAGTGAGCATCGCCTAGGATCGTCGCAATCTCTCGCGCAGTGTCACGTCGGGTGAAAGTGATTTGTTTGCAAATTCTCCCTCTGGGCACCAGCCCCTTCTAAAGAAGCCGTCAGACTTAACCGAGGCAGCTAACAAAATAAACGAGGTGTGCGTGGGGATAACCTCCTCACAAAGCGACGCAAAATAAGAAATCTCAGTTGGCAAATCTCATAACTGGAAGCATAAAACCACACATATGCACGCAGGCGGTACAGCCACCCCCTCGGCTCCGGGCCCGTCGCCGGCAGACGAGCAAGCCCGGAGCAGCACTCCAGTCCTGCACGTGAGCCGGGGAGCACGAGCAGCACTGGAGTAACTGGGAGAGTGCCAGCCCCTGCGACGGGGGCGAAACAGGGCACGGCAAACTCCTGCGTCAGCGATTCATTTATCTGGGGGATTTATCTCGGCTAGCGTGCCGAGGCTGCCAGCTTTGCCTGCATTCCCACCCGTTCTGCTCAGGGGTCCTGGCCATGGAGCGCTCCGTGGGGATGAGCAGCCTCTCCCTGCGGCCCCAGGGCTGGGAGGGAGGGGAGATGGACAGGACAGCGCTGGAAATGAGGAAGCGGTGTAGCCATCTCATTTCATCACCATTTTGTACCTCGAGATGAGCAGCAGGAGGATGCACGTGGCTGCCGTTTCAGCGTTGTCTGCTGCAACCCGGGGTGAAGGGCTAAGGGAGCGAGCAAAGCACCCACCACAGGCGAGAGGGCTGGGCAAGGATGCTGCTCACCTGATTTTTGGTGCTGTCCCTGTCCTTTTACAAGCCACCAGCTTTAGATAGCTCTGGGGAGTAGTTCTCTGACCCGGCAGCAATCGTAAGCCGTGGTCCAAAAGAGCCACCCCTTACAGCCGGGCACCCATCCAGACTGACAGCGACGCCGGAGCCTCATTCATTCCAGACGTCACTGAACGTCAGCTCCCATCCTCTCCCTTTTTTCTCATGATGATTTTAGGCTCAGCACTGCTGCCCATATGCCACCAATATTCCCCATTCATAAAACTCTGCACCTCAGTCACATCTCCGTGGAGACACCGTTTATAGAAATAGGCAGGCATCAAGCCCTGTCTGCCAAGGATTTTCCCAAAACCAGGAAGCCTCCAAGAGTCGCGAAAAAAAATACGGAAACAACCTCTTCTGGAGCACAGGCTGGCAAGCAGGCGGGAAGATGCCCTCTCCGGCTCCGCCATCTCAAAGCAAGCCAGGCCAGCAGCGGCACGGACCGCACCAAGACGAGCTCCCTACCCTCCGTTTCTCAGGGTCAGAGAGGCAACTTGTCACGCTCGGCCCCAAGCATCCGACCCGCGCTCCGAGCCCCCTGCAAGCAAAGCTGCGGGAGCCTCTAGAAAGCGGCAGCAGAAGGCGAGGAAAGAGTTTCTTCCTTAGGAAAGGGGGGGAGGAAGAGAAAAAAGGGAAAGATCTGAGCATCCAGCATCCACAGACACTC
>NW_009602399.1:25729-26230 GCF_000690535.1 Cariama cristata | reverse complement strand
AAAAGGGAAAAAAGCTGAGCATCCAGCATCCACAGACACTCCTCCGCTCGGCAGAGGCTGCTGGAATTCCTGCTTGCAGATAGTTTCTTACAGTAGCCTGGTGAATTAAATTAACGCTATTTACTCTGTATTTACAGGCTTACAAACACATCTCAGAAAGCATTTTACTGAAAGAGGCAGGGGGAGGAGGAGGAGAGGAAGGGAAAAAAAAGCGTTTTCTGGGCCAAATATAAACAAACAAGGCCACAAACCTCCTCATGATTACTTATTAGGCAAGGGAAAAGGGAGCTGAGAGTTGGTACGCTTGGAACAATGCTACACAGAGCAGAGGAGAGCAGCATTTCGTTCTCATTTGCAGGTAACAAGAAAGAAAAAAGCCAAATGTTCTTTTTTTATGTAAGGAAAGAGCTCTCCTGAGCCCACATTTCCAGCCTGTATTTGCACGGCTACCTTCATTTTAACAGAGTGCTATGGGTCAATGGGAACCCTTTCAAGTTATAA
>NW_009602399.1:25467-25680 GCF_000690535.1 Cariama cristata | reverse complement strand
TTTTTTTTTTTTTTTTTTTTTTTGTTTAAGTGGCTGATTGAGTTCTCTTTGTTTTGTTCGGTGTGTGGTGCACAATGCAGCCCGGTGCATTAGTCGGGAAAATCAATAGCCGCTTCGAAGGGGAAATTCAGAGGCGAACCCGGGGACCGAGCTCAGAGGGCCGGGAGAGGAGCGGGGAGGGAAGGAGGAGAACGCCACGCGGCAACGGGGGAC
>NW_009602399.1:21313-25296 GCF_000690535.1 Cariama cristata | reverse complement strand
CGCCCGGCGCCAGTCTTGCACCTTCAAGCCATCAGTTTGGCACGCAAGCACCCCCTCTAAGTTATTTTGGGTTCAAGGCTTTAGGCTTCTCCCGGGTCATACCTGAAAGGCCTGCTCCGAGTCAAAGGCTGAGGTTTCTACTCATTTACACCCTTTTCACATATGCAGAAGCCAAAGGACAGATGCTGTTATAGAAGCTCAAGCACCTTGAGACTCGCCACACTTGCAGGTGCACCGCAACGTGATTTTTCTTTCCAGACAAAGACTGATGCTGACGGGAGAGGCAGCAAGCCTGCGCAACGCTCGGCTTCGACACGCGCCGCGTCGCCGGCCTCTTCTGTAAAGGGGAACCAGCAAAGGCACCCTCGAGCCAGGAAACCGATGCACATACCCGGGGCATGAAGTCATGAACTTTAAGCCACGCATCTAAAGGTATAGCTTGTAAATGATTAGCCCTCGTGTAACGAAGCTCCCATTTGCTGGTGACGCGTTAACCAAGGAACGCATGGCCTTCCTGACTCCAAAGAGCCCCTTGGCTCTTGCATTGTTGGGTTTCCCAGGAAATCCAAGACGAAAAGCCCCATTTTAAAGCCACGGCTCACAGACTTCCCCCGAGGCGCGGGGAGGGAGGGGACCCTGCGGTCACAGGGCGAGCCATAAGCACACACCTCAGGTAACGATACAGCATCGTCCCCTCCTCCAGGGATTCACTTCAGCATCGGAGCTGGACGGGGCCGTATCAGAGCCGGTCCTGCCCAAAGCCCTGTGCCAAGCTCACCGGCGTTCAGCCCAGCAGAATTAACCCTGGCCCCCATCTCTAAACGCTCGTTTCTGGTTTGACTGAAACCAGAGGAGCCCATTCCTCCTCTCCTGCCCCTACCACACCCCAACGTATCTCACACCACATTCAACACTGGCCCAGCTGCTCCGTGCAGGACACAGGAGCAATGTCCACCCCATCTCCAGCAGCTGCTTCACCCGGACTGGCCAGAACCCCCCCATACTGCAAGCTGTCTCCCCAAAACCTTAGCCCCATCTCCCCCCTTGATCTTTTTTGTGCGAGCACAAACTTGGAGCTAAATCAATCGATTCCCGGCTTTCTGTACCAGGCTGCTCACCATGCCCTGCTTTCCTTTGGATTTTCCCTGCTCTGAAAAAAAGAGGTCGGACTAATCTATAAAAATGTTTTGGATGCTGTGTTTGGCAGCCCTGGATTTCTGCTTTTTTCCTGTCCTCCCCGATTGACACAGGTGTCTAAGAATAGTTTACGTTTGATACCGGTGCCATTAATAATGTAGCAGGCGCCGCTCGGCGCTTCGCCGCGTGCACAGGGAGCCGTCGCCTCTTTCAACCTCCACCTCCTTTGTTGGGGAGTGCAGAGGCTCTCTGTGCGGGTTACACTGGGAGCTCTCATCTGGCAGGGGATGTTCGTTAATCAGGCTGGTGGCCGCAGCGAGGTAGTGATCCGATTTGGGCATAATTAGGCTCCAGTAGCTACGTCTTCAGGCAACCGTGGTGCAGCTGAACCCTCCTCCTCGCCACGGCCATCGCTGGGCAGGGGTCCGAACGATGAACCCGGCGAAGCGGGGCACACGTGGGTGATGCCGAGGACAGAGCCCATCGCACCCCTGTGCGGGTTTGGAAGCGCAGCAAGCAGCGAGCAGCTGGGTGGAAGGGAGACGGGGAGCAAAGCGATGCTGGTGAGCCCTTCCCCGAAGGAAGCGGGGAAGCAGAGGGAGCGGACTGAAGGCTCCCCATCCTACGGCATTAAGTCCATCGGTAACAAAGACTTGGCACCCACACCTTCCCTGGATGAGCTCAGCACATTCAGTAGCACTAAAGAGCTTGTTAAGCAAACCCTAGGTTTTATGCTGACTTCTCCTACAGCTCTTCTAGATGGAGGCAGAGCTGGCACCGGTCCTAAAAACCCAGCATCACTCTTGGCTTCTGACTGCACCGAGTGCCACGAGCTTCTTTGCTCATCACAGGTCCCTTCTGCCCAGCAGCCGCCCCGTAGGGGAAGGGGCCCGGGGAGCAACTGGGCACACAACGCCCCGCTCAGCTCCCGCAGCCCCGGCCCCTGCTGCCCACGCCGGCTCTCAGGCTCCCGGCCAGGGCCCCAAGGCTCAGTCTTGTTTACCCGCTGCCCTGTGCCAGGTAAATAACACGCTGCCGTGACAGCCGGTATGTACTGCACGTGTGTAAGGGCTGACGGCTTATGGCTCTCACTGCGAGAGGGAAAGACGGTGACCTCAAACACTCGCATCCCGTAGACCCGTACCCCATCACACAGGCGTTTCCAGCACAGACATCTCGAGCAGGAGCAGGCAGAGAGAAGAAATCAACGTTTCTGCAAGAGGCACCGCGACGGGCTCAAAACCTCCCCCAGATTTTCACCCCCCTGGCTCTTCCCACCAGTGGTGCGCGCATAACGCAGAGGCGGCAGTGGACCCAACCGGCTGATGGAGGGGTTGTAATCCAAGCTTAAGGACAAACAGCTGGCGATTAAACAGCAGATGGAAGGAGGGAAAAGGGGACAGATTTCTTCCCCCTTCCTTGTTGTTGGTGGTGGTGGGGTTTGTTTGTTGGGTTTTTTTTTTTTTTCTTTTTTTAATCTATTCCCCTTTCAGAGACAGAATGCAGAAGAGAAGGGAAACCCCCCCAAACGCACTCTCAAAAGCAAAGGAAGGTTTTAATTTGCACAGATGTTAGGGAATGAAGCATTTCCAACAAAGTGTTACAGCCTTTGGGGAAAACGTGTACTTAAAATAAAACTCCTCCTACCTCTTCCCCAGATCTCCGAGAAAGGCCAGAGATCCCCAAAACTGTAAATCCTCCCAAGCCACAGTAAGAATCTGTGCTGCCAAATATATTTCACCCTAAGGAGCCCGGCCATTTCAGCCCTGATGCCTCATCCTTTAAGAGATTTTTAGCTTCCAAAAGAGCACAGAAACCCCTTCCTCATCTGCAGTGAATACCGGCACTTTGGGAAGGAAAAAAAAAGGCCCAAATTCTGGGAGAAGCAAGATGCCTTAGAATGAAAGCTGGGTACCACTCCTCTCCCCACAGCCCTTCTTGAGATGTCTCCCTTTTTGGTTGCTGAAGAATGGGGGGGGGGGGATAAAGTCAGCGATGGTTTCAGTTTGGGGTTTTCTCCCTGTTCTGTAAAGAGAGTCCTCCTGTGCAAATGAAGACGATAATAAAGTATGCAAGACAGGCTTCCCTTTGGAAGTGGGAGATTACAGTCGAGGGATCAGAGGAACACATGCAGAAAGCAGGGCTGCTGCCTCTTCCCCAATTATTGTGCACTCTCTGCTCTATTTTGTTGACCTCGCACATTTCAATCAGGCTTCAGCACATTCTGCCTTCACCTGCTATGAATCAAAACCTGGAGGGCTCAGATCTCCCTGCAAAGAAACCCTTTGATAAGCTTGTTACGGATGCTAGACAGTTCTGGTTTGGTGGGGAGCTTTTGTAGAACGCCATTGCAAATTTATGTCGTCACCCAAGAAAGTTGCGGGATTTACTTGGCAGCATGTGGGAAGGCAAGGGAGCCGAGATGCTGCCTAATTTGCTTCAGCAACAAAAGACTCGAGAGGAGAGCACTCCCCACCAGCCACGGGGCCGATGGCAAGAGTTGCTTAAGTCTGAGCTAAGGGGAAAAAAAAAAAAAAAAAAAAAATCCGAAACACGGAGAAAGCGGGGCACTCTGTGGAGGGTTAAAGCCAGGAACATATGGCACTGCTACCACATTTGGGTTGTCAGGCAGCCAAGGATCTCTGCTGCTGCTGACTCTTACAGGCTTTAAAGAAACACTCATCCGTACACAGGGCATTTTGCAACGCAGCAGGGAGTGTGCCTTGAGGAACGCCGGGCTGGCCGCCGTGGGGGCCAACACCCGGAGCCCCCTGATCCGGCTGTGCTCGCACCGGCATCACCGAGCCGTCGGGTCCCTGGAAGCAGCTCCCATCCCACAGATGGTT
>NW_009602399.1:12566-21294 GCF_000690535.1 Cariama cristata | reverse complement strand
CACCCCGCGGCCAGCTTCGCCCCTCCACCCAGCACCAGCACTCGCCCTTTTCTTGGCCAGGTCGCCTTCATTTGGCCATCACTTGCCCCATCCTCCCACTTTTCAATACAATACTGAATGCTCGCTACACGCGTTTTGTTGATTTGCCTACAAGAAAATCGTTATTAGAGGCAAAGGTGCATCCCGCACATTTGGCAGGGCTTGTTTTTTAGGCTCCTGAAATAAGAAACAAACTTCTTTCTCCTATTAAGCCAGCTCCCAACAGCCCACGCTCCCGCTCTGCGGAGTAGCAAAGCGAGGACAACGGAGCCGGCAGTCGGACACCCTCCCAAGGCTTCCCCGCCTCGTTTAACCCCCTTTCCCCATCCCTCAGCAGTTTTTCCTCTCTCGGACCAGAGGCAGGCTCTCCTCGAGACCCTCCTGCTCCCAGTGTAGCAGGCTGTGGTGGAAAGCGCAATGGAAATCAAACAGAAGCCCCTTCGGGAGGGTGAAAACTGCTGTGACGCCAACACCACGAGTGTTTTCCAAGCACCAGACTCCTCTCGGGGATCAAGAGGCCGCGGACTTGGGGAACTTCAGTACTCACAGCCCAAACTTCGCCGCTCTGCTGAGGGATGCCCTCACAAAGTCAGTCCCGTGCCCGAGCATCACACAAAATGCTGGTTTAATCGCTGACAACACGGTTCCTCCTCCACAAGCGACATCATTCTCCTGAGCGCGCCGGCTTTCCCTTGCAGGTTGCCCACCCGAGCACATACTGAGTCCGACCCTGCTTCAAGTTTGCATGAGTGGCAACGACCGCCCAGGGCCAGGCGGCTGCAGGGCATCTTCTCCCAGCCCGGGGCGGGCGGGGGCTCTCGGCTCACCCAGGGCAGACCTCCACCCGCAACGTGCCCCGCCACACCACACCGGGTCCTTTGGTGAGCTTTACCTCTCCAACACCGGTTTCTCTGCTCCCCACTGATGACTCCGCGCTCAGACATTTTAACCATGATCGGAGCAATCAGGAAGGGTTATAAATACCCAGCCTGCAGCCTTATTATAGCGGTGGGTCACAGAGAGAGTTTAGACAAGCAGCATCCCAAGGACTGGACTGCTCTGCTTGGACACGTTCTCCCACCTCTAACACGTCCCAGGTGAAGCTCGTTTATTTTTCACATGCACAATAGTGTTGCTGCAGCTGGGCTGGTTGGTCTTGTCCATCTGCACAGCTCCATGGGCAACGGCCACCTCCTCCCGCTGCTTTCCATCTTTGTGCAAAAGCCTTCACGATATTCCAAGCTGTTCCCCTGCGCCTTTCCTCAAAGTCTCGCTAAACACCGCCCGTGCCCAACAGCAGTGCATTTCAACAATGCGACCGACGCTTACCACGCGCCATTTACTGCCTTATCCTCTCGAGGAAAACGGTGTGGCGCAGGGTTGGGTGTTGGTAGGTTTAAGAAACTGTTAGAGCCATTCCATCCCCTGTTTCTCTTGGAGACTGCAAGTCAGATGAGCTGTTTTATACACACGGAACAGCTCCCTGTACCAGTCCCTGGCTGTGTGGTGCCGTGCCCGGTGCCCCCCCTGGGTCCCGGCAGAGAGGTTGGTGTCCGGAGCATGCCCCGCATCCCTGCCCCGCATCCCTGCCCTGCCGCTGGGATCTGCTCTGCTCCACCCCCCGCACTGCTCGCTTTCCCTCCGCTCGTCTCTTCTACAGGATAGAGTTTATTTTTATGATGAAAGACAAAGCTGGATTTTATGTTTTTACATGAATGTAGATGTTGGCTGACAGACTCTATCGACAGTAGCGAGGAAATTCAGGCCCTCCGGCTCCGGGTGGAATAACCCGGCACATGCAAACTCCACGCAGTAATCGGAAACATTTGCCGTGCAGCTCTGCAGGGGCACAGGGGATGTTTTCCTTCTCCCCCAGGTTTGTTTCATGGAGCTCCAGAACCAGGGGCTGGAAGAATTTAGCAGAGTTCATGACCTCTGCAGCAGAGGAAACCCAGCAGTTTGGGCATTTTTGCACACCGAATCACTTCTTACCCAACAGGACTCGCACCTTTCTACCCTCTGTTCAAAGGGCCAAATTCTTTATTTAGCTGAAACACAGAGTCCCTGGTCTGAGCAGCAAGTTGTCCCTGGACTTGTTTGGAGCAGCTCGCTCCGATAATAAACCCAAGCATCGGATGCACGCCTGGATGCTCTGCGTAGAGCTAGCACCCAACACCCCGCATCCAATTTCTGTGGCCAAATTCAGTCGTCACCCGGCACGGTGACCCTCGGCAGCTGTGGCCACGCTGTTGCTTTCTAAGGTCTCATCACACCCACGGCCCCCCAGTCTAGGCAACGACCCCTAATTTCCCCACGGTCTTAGATGAGATTCCAGGGTAAGAGCAGCGTCAAAGGCCACAGCGACCGAAGCTAAAGGGCAGCACAAGGTCATTTTCAGCAGCACAAGAGACTGCACTCGCATGGCGTGAACCTGGCGGGCATCCTCGGGTGGGATGCTCTGACCTGCCGCGCGAGACAGGCTACAGCATGGCGCCTGCTCTCTGCAATACAGAGCCCACGCACACAAACACAAATATTTAGCTGAAGGGTGGCTGTTTTCCAAGCACAGTATTTCCTCTCCAGCCACACCAGCGGCTGAGCACGGGGATGCCATCATCGTGCCGGGGTGCTTTGGGGAGTGGGCACAGCGTGGGGTGGGAGCGGCAGAGCCAGCGATCCCCGCAGCGTTCCCCAGCGCCGGCGGCGAGAAAACAAACAAAGCAAAAGGTTGTTCTGCTTCTCAGCCTCCGAGACCATATGGAGCTGAGGCGTGATTGCATTATTTCTACTGTATTGCAGCAGAACTAAACAGAAAGCTGTAATAAACTACTCCTGGTACGTCCCTCAGCACAGTGCACAGAGCAGAAAAAAAAAAAGGCAGCTCAACCAAAGTGTGCTTGAGGAAGCTGCGCTTCTGAAGGTGAGCTGCGCTCTGCAAAGCGAGGGCTCTAGGGCTCTGAACCACACGCGTTTCCACAAGGCTGGATGATGAAATTGCGATGGGCTTTCTTCTCTCTGCTCCCTCCCCTTTCGGGATAATTAGATTTGTGTCTGGCCAGTTATAGAGTATGATGGGTTTTAGTACAGGCTGGCATCGGAAAGTCATAAATAGAGAAGGACGGAAAGTGAATTTGTACGGGATCTGCGTAAACAGGGCCCGCTGCTGTGCCCAGACACCGCCGCCGGACGGCGGGGATGCTGCTCGGACCTCTCCCCCAGCACGGAGGGCGTCAGAGCTGGATGACTTCTAGTTTGTGTCTTACATGTTTACGCAGCCTCAGGAAAAAAGCAGGAGAATCATAAGACCGCCTATAATTTCCTGCTGCGAGCTGCTATAATGTATAGGGCCTGTGTAAAGACGGATAAGTTTGCTAGTACTTCACTCTTGCCCCTGCTGAATGGGCAGTATCTGACTGCAGATGAAATTAAAATCCTGAGAGAGATGCAGAGTCAGAGACCATTATCTCTAACTTCAACGTAACTTTGCTTCAAGCCACAAACGTGCATGCCAAAGTGCCAGAGAGCAAGCCTTAAACTTGCAGATGCCCCTGCATGAAATGGCTTTAAACTCAGCTTTTCCTCTTTTCTCCACCCAAAACCAACCCCCAAACAAACCCCATTCTGATCAAGAGAAAAGGCATTGCCAAAGCCAGTCAGAGGAAGGGATGCTTCAGTAAACGGGATGCAGGAGCCAGCTGACGGTTCCAAGTCCTCCTCTGAGAAAGCAAGCTGCTTGCAAACAGATTTGCAAGCATTCAGGAGGATTAGAAAAAAAATAAATCTGTTGGGTTACTCATTCAAGAGACGTTCAAAACAGCTAAAGTACAAATCTCCTTACACTTAGCAACGCAGTGCAAAAAACTCTCCTGGTATTTCATCTGAGGCTGGATGCAGCGGACCCATCAGGACCACGGCGTCCCAGCTAGCTGCTCGGGGATCCTCAGCTCCGTCACAGGGCTCGGCTCCCCAAACCATTGCTCTCGGGATCTGTCACCACGAACAGAAGGAAATGGTTGCGCATCCACATCACCTTCCAGCGTGGGGTGCAGATGTTGAGGCAGGGGCCCCCACAAGGCACCAAGTTTTGGGGCAAGTCCAGCATCTAAAGGAGCCAGGTGCTCCAAAGCACCGGCCTCCAATCCGAGCCTGCCTGCGCCTCAGTCACGGCTCCCGAGCGAAGAGGGCACCGCTCCGGTGGGTCCCTGGGGAGAAATCAGCTCCAGTTCCAAGTCGCACCAGCTGCTTCAGCTGAGGCATCCTCAGAGACCCCCGGGTAGCCCTGAGAGGGCAGCAACAGGAGGGGTATGGGACAAAGCGGGGCTGGAAACAGGAGAAATGAGTCCCATCCTCCTTGCCCCTGTCACCAATTAACAATCAACAGCTTTGCCCTCAGGAAACCCGCTCCAGCCTGTCTGGGTGAGCACCCTCGGATTTGCAGCAGTGCCTTCAGAGTCCTTGTTCAACCTCGGGAAGACCCGAGCGCAGCAATCACACCAGATGCAATCCAGCACCGGCTGGATCGCCCTCCCGCCCCAAGGATGGAAGTTTATTAGGCTGTGGCCCACATCAGAGTTATTGTGCTGTGTTAAATTTATTGGTACCATCTCACCTCATTAAATGCTTAAATAGACCTGACAAGACAGAAAAATGGGACTTTTAAAAAAAAAAAAAAAACAGAAAGGAAGCTGGTGTTCGCATGCTTGGAGTCACCTCTAATGCAAGAGCCTGCGCTGCAGGAGAGGACGTGGCCCAGCACCAGGCGAAGGGATGTTTCGCAGTAGAGCCGACTCACCGACACCTCCCAGAAAGCCCTGTCCCCAGAGGAACGGGCTCCTGCATCACCCCAAAACCTCACTCGCCGGAGAAGCAGGCATCGTTCTGGCCAGCTGGAGCAGAAGGTCGGCATGAGGAAGGAGAGGACGGAAGAAGAGACAAGATCCGTGCTATTAAACTCAGCTTAGTGTGAGCTGAGCTTTTGCTCCCCACGTAGTTAGCAGCAACAGCTCCCAGCATCCACTCGCCTTGCAGCTGTGGCCATACCGAGTGGCTACCCGAGACCTTCAGGGAAGGTTATTTAAAGCTTCCATTTGGTCTGCACTCCTGCAATTACCTGCCCGTTTCACCCCAGGGCCCCCTCTTTGCCTTGCCCGCCTGCGGATGGGAGCGCTCGGAGCACCCCGTGGCAGCGATGGGCTTCCGCAGGACGACAGCCAGCCCGACAAGGCTGCGCTTTCCCCGCATAATACCACGCTTAATTTTGATTTAGTGGGACAGCTACAGTATAATGGCTGCGGGAGACCATTATCCTGTGACAATGTTCTGTTCCACCGTTATTGCTTCATTAATTAAGTACCAATTGACTATTAATTGCGGGAGGTATTTATTACGGGAGAGAATCAGTTACCAAGTAGTTAAAGGTCAATAGGAGGTTTCGCTCGCTCACCGGTTGGTATTTACAGACGCTCGACACCTACACGCGGTGTTCAGAGAAGTGCCTTCCCAAATCGCTCGGTGCTCACACGCAGAGGCGACGGCATCTTCCGTGCAGTCGTACCCGGGCTCGCGTCTGGGTGCTCTTGCTTTGGGAGCCGACGGAGGTGAAAGGGGCCAGCTATCGACTACAGCCGTTATTCGGCCACTTGAGGATTGTTACGGCTCTGGAGGGAAGGATGCCCGCTGACAGAAGTAACGAGCCTCTCCCCTGCCGGTGAGGATGCGGGGTTGGGATCTGACCCAGGAGAGGGAGGGAGGGCAGGAACCTGCAGCGGGGCAGACGGCAAGCGGCTCCGGGAGGTGCCGGGCAGATGCCTCGGCAGAGGCAGCCGACGGCTGGAGGGAGTCATGAATTCAGAGTTGTGCATCCCCAGGCAGCGCTCAGCCCGCTGGAGTCTCTTAAGGAAAAGATGTGCCTGAAATCTTAGGAGTGAATTGTCACAGAAGTATTTTTATTCGCCTTTGGAGACCCATCGCTCATTCACGCAGCCTTCCGCAGTACCGATCCCCGTGCCAGCAGAGACACGCACGTGGAAAATGCCGGCTTACCTTCGGCAAGGCTCCTCCGACAAGCACAGACGTCGCCGTCACAGACCGAACACCTCTGAATTCAAGTGACAAGCCATGCAAATTCCAGCTGATTGACATAAGGTTGCATTTTGCTCTCTTTAGGTTGCTCTCTGCCTTTAAAACCTATTTTAAAGTGACTCCAGACTAACACGTTCCAAACCTGAAAGGAGCTGCAGTTCGGAACAGGCTGCTTTTCCCGCAGAAGAGCTCAACTCTTACAATGACTGGGAGATTATCTGAAGAGACCTTCGCTCTCATTTAACAAATTAAATGACTAGATTTTCAAGAGTTCAGCATCTGAAGGACTAAGCTGTTTTTGAAAAATTCTGGCTGTAAATGTCATCACGCTGGGCCCTTTAGAAAAATCTGACTGCAGTAATGGCTGGGAACTTTTGAAACCCAAATCCTGCCCGCTGTTGAAGCGCTGACCCTAAGCCGATCCTATTCAGGAGGAGACACCCATCCTTGGATGTGAAATTTACTCTCTACCTTCATTTCTATTTAAAGTGAAAGCATTACAAAAGGTGGAAAATAATCAAAGGGCTGAGCCTCCCTTTCCCCTTCATCCCTGATCCCACAGCACCGAACAAACCGCACCTGCCCAGCTCCCGTACCCCGCACCTGCCTTTCCCTTCTTGGAGCGTCCATGGGCAGGCTCTCACCCCCACCAGCGCTCATCTTTTCCCGGACAGCGAACTAAGGTTGTTACACCTCCTTTATTAACGCCATCACCGTCCCCGCATAAGCTCAGCACACAGAAACGGAAGATGCCTTTCCTTTAGCGACGCCGAGCGCTCTCTGGTCCCCAAGAATACGGGCTACAGCATCTTCATAGAGTTTTTCCCCTCCCCTTTCCAATACCAAAGGAAGGTGGAGGTAAGTCTGTAGGGGAAGTAAGACACCTCGGTGTAGGTTGTCTCTGCACATACCCCAGGAGCCCTGTCCGCTCAGCCAGCGGGCAAGAACAAGCCGTCACGGCCAGCAGCGCTGCAAAGGCAATACAGCCGCGGAGGGGAGAGCCGGAGCCTCGCTGCCTTGTACAGAATCCAGAGGTGGTACAGGATCGTAAGGATCCTAACACCGCACCGGCTCAGTCCTGATTCAGGAAACACTACAGTGGAGGAGAGGCCAGAAGCAAAAAGTTAAAAAAAAAGAAAAAAAGTCCCAGGATAAAAAGCAGAAGAGACCAGCTTGACTCCGATTTCAGCTTGGCTTTGCAGCCTCGCTTAAAGTTTTGCGTTCGCTGCAGAGGCTGTGAGGACTTTTGGGCAGGGACAAGCTTCCAGTTGCCCACGGGTGACGCGCAGCAAGTCTCGCCTTCGCCACAGCTTCTGTCCTGCGTGGCCCTGGGCAGGGGAGACCCCCGAAGGCTGCGGGCTCCCGTCCGGAGCGTGGGCCAAAGCAGAAGGCAGCAGCGACCCCAAAACCCCAATTTTGCGTTCGCTGCAGAGGCTGTGAGGACTTTTGGGCAGGGACAAGCTTCCAGTTGCCCACGGGTGACGCGCAGCAAGTCTCGCCTTCGCCACAGCTTCTGTCCTGCGTGGCCCTGGGCAGGGGAGACCCCCGAAGGCTGCGGGCTCCCGTCCGGAGCGTGGGCCAAAGCAGAAGGCAGCAGCGACCCCAAAACCCCAACCCGCCCCTCGGTGCTGAGCCAGCTTCCCTTCCTTGTTTCGCTACAGCTGCTGAACTTCCCCTTCCAGCCACCCCCGTCTCGGATCGCTCGCTTCTGCCTTCTCCAAGTTTTTTACTATTATCGTCTCCGTGTTTTGGAAACGTCTCACATGCCTTTTGCTGAGACCCAGGAAACAGCTGAACAAGGCAGCTGATGCGATGGGGTGACAAAGAAAATGCAGCCCATTCAGGAGACCAGAGGCCTGGCATCTGTTCCCGGCGGTGCCGGTGACCCGAGGCATCACCTCGGGGGCCAGTCATACCCCCCCTTGGGGCTTCACCTGCCTTTCTCGTAAAACTGGCAAGAGCATCGTGCTAAAGAAAGAGCACCAAAAGGGATCAGCGTCGCTCCTGCTGCGCCGGCTCTAAATGCACCCCCAGTGCGAGGGAGAAGGATGCTGCGGGTCTCCCGGTCCAGCATTTCCCCCTCCACCCCCAGCAAACGTTACGGTTTTCACGGGACGGACTCGCGCCTTTCTGTGCCTCCGTGCCCACGAACCGCCCTTAACGAGGGCACGACATCCCGCCAGAATTACACCCGAGCGCCCAAACCCTCCTTGAAAACTGCCGTTTTAATATGCAGAGAGCGAATTCTTTAAACAGTGCCCTAAAAAGCAGGCACACACTGCGGGAAAAGGGGGAGTTTCGCGTATCGAACAATAATAGCGAGATATTATCAATGTAGGGCTGTGATTGTGCCATATAAAAAATAAAACACACACTGGTTAATCAAAGCACTACAGACACTTTTAAGTAATCCCAACTCTGGCTTTGCATAACTCCATATACTGCCAGCAGCACTCCCGTTGACCACAAGAGACCATCATATACATCAAAAATTCTCCTTTAAATTTATTTTCTGTAAAGATTGGTCTTTTGAACTGCAGTGGTGGAAGCTTAAGGGTACAAAAATCTGCCTCTTTTCTCTCTCCCTCTCATGGAGGATGCTGATCTG
>NW_009602399.1:3585-12535 GCF_000690535.1 Cariama cristata | reverse complement strand
GGGGGAAGTGCCTGCCACAAGCTTCTGTGCCTTGTCAAGATACCCGTCCTTTTCATGGATCACTTCTCTTATCAGCCGCTTGATTAAGACATTAAAAGAAGGAAGGTGAAGGAAGGTTGTGCAGCAGGAAAAAGGCAGCGAGAGGCTTCCTCCTCCTCCTTGCAGGCTACATAACTGCCTGCTTGCCTTCGAGGAGCCTGGCTTATTTGGGGGCTGAAGCCACGCTCAGCTCGTGGAGCCCCATGCTCCTGCCTGGAGGGTCCCCGAAAGCCAGCGGGGGCAAAGGGCTGCCCCGTCCGGGCAGAGCCGCCAGCAGCCCCAGGGAGCAGCCCCGGAGGATGCTCCGGGATCGAGCCCGGCTCCGTGGGCAGGACGGCGGTACCCTTGGGAAGGGAGCCGAGGGGCGGCTCTCTTCCAGCCCCGAACATCGCCGCCGTGCCAGGCGGGAGGAGTATCGTGACGGAATTAACAGCCAGGGTAATAAAGCAGTCCTGGTACATTAAAAGGTGAAAAAGGGGTTTATGGTTTTATTGGCTAAAAATGTTCAAAATTAGTTATGGCCTTCAGGCAACAGCGTGGTCAGCTGGAAGCCCTGGGGGTTGGAGGGCTTCGTGCTCAGATGTGGGAATCCTTTCAGAGATAAAAGTGGGACATCACTGCCTCAACTTCCCTCAAACTCTGCTTTATATGCAGTGCTCTTTACATTGTCAAAGAACTTCATAAAAGTTAAATTAAATACTTACACTTCCCCTGTGAGATATCAAAGCAATACTTACTGTACCAGTGGGGAAAGCCAGAGGCGGAGGCAGAGCCAAGCCCAGAATTCAGAGGTGTGTTTGAGAACATGCACCAACACATGCCCATTATAAATATCTAGCATAGAGGAGGCTTTCATGTGCTGTACAAAGCCTTCAGCACACTAAATACCTGCTCAATCCCGGGTGTGTTACCAAAGGCATTCTGGAAAAAAAATATACATTTCAGCTTTTTTTGTGCAGAACATGTTTAGTCCGGACAAAGAGATGAAGCGATCTTCTTTTACAATAACTGGCAGGTAAAGGAAAGATTGCGGCACTGTCAGGCCTCCCGCCTGCTGACAGCTGCCCGAGCACCGATGAGGAAAACAAGCCGGCCGGGAAAGCCGCAGCGGGTTTTCCCGGGGGACGTCGTTTCTGAAAAATTAACAGCCACGGCACCAAGCCAGGCTTCGCAGGTCAAGGTGCAGGACCGCGATTAGGCAATGCCCGGCAGCGACGCCCAGAGCAAACGACCAGAGTCCAGCCGTGGCAGGTAAAGCCTGCAACGCGCCCGTGTTTTCCAGCGCCCGCTGAAGATGCAGGAGAAGATTAAGAAGTGGGTTCGGTTTATTAAAATCTCAGATCAATTCCCAGCAGATGATCCAGACTCCCCAGCCTAACAAGTGCATTAAGGGGGCGGGGGGTGGTGGGAAGCACATCCCGCCAAATGTATTTACCGCCTTTAATAATTCATCGTTGCATATACAGCCCCAGATAGAGAGCGGTCCCTTGGAAAGCAAAAGCCTTTCTGACGGCACAGATTCAGCTAATGTCTTCATAAAAGGTTCTCAGCCAGACCTCCTCTCCACATCAACTGCACCAAAGGAAAACTAATAGCTCCAGCTGGCACTCGTTGAAAAGTCACTTAATATTTCACAATGCAGGGAGCTTTGTTTAATGGGACACGTTGTTTTTCCCTAAGCAGTTGGAAAACCCCTTGACATCATATTAATAATGTCAAGTTTTATCGGCGCTCTGATTTGAAACGATATTAAACTTTTCAGAATGTCTCAACTGAAGTAGGAAGCTGTTAAGATGCGGACAGTTTGGATAACTGGAAAAATAATAGGTCCTGTCAGCCGTTTCTGCCAGGCTGCAGGGGAACAATGTAAAAAAAACAAGGAATGGGCACTTTTCTACACTAGCTAGCCAAGAGATGCGATTTCCGAAGACAAACACTGGCTCAGCGTGGACGACACCGTGCCTACCCCCCGGCCCAGAGAACTCCAGTCACCTCTGTAGCGGTCGTAATGCAAGCATGGCTGTGTATTGAAGAAAACACCTTTGGTTCCAAGCTCTACCACTGCACCAAAACAAGGCGAGGAGTTAGTCGTGCACAGAAGCAGCTCGCCGAGCCTGGCAGCGCTGCAGTCCACCGAGCACAGGCTTCTCCTTCGACGCACGCGTGCGCTGCTGCCGGAATGTCCTTTTATACGCGAGCAACTTACTTATGCAGTCTCATTCCCTAAGATACAGTTAGGCCAAATTACCTTCGGTGGTAAGTAGCCACACGTGAGAGAAAAAAAAAGTCAGCTAAATGCACGATAAACCAGAAACTCGCACGCTATTTTCATATACCTGTTTCCAGCTTGCCCGCTGTCAAATGACTCTTCATTACCAGTTTATTCTGGACCACTGCCTGACAGAAACCCAGCGCTGACAACCAAACGCTGCTCAATGCGCCTGAAGGATGGTATTTTAAATTGCACCTTTTGTTTTGCATGACATGAAATGGCGATACTGTGACTGGGTTTATCGGGAGGTTGGGGCAGCCCCTCCCCAGGTCCGGTCTACAGCCTCTGGAGCTGATGGGATTTACTTTGCTCCATTAAGGCAGTGCATAACTTGCTATGGCTGCTGCATGTCAAACAGCAAGCGAGCACAGCCGCTCTCAACAGCGGCTGTGCATGTGCCCGGTAAGCTTATTCGGGGTATAAATTGTCCTTAGACCATGTAATAGCCAAGTCCGCTCTTGCAAGCTTTCCAACGCCTTCACCGAGGCACAGGTTACATTTCAAAGCGGCTCCTCTGCAAAGACCAAGTGGTCGCAGCACACCGTCCTAGTGGAAGTGTCCCTTGGACCAAGTGCATATTTCCGATTTGACTTTTGGAAGGCCTTACGAGAGTAATACCGCGATTACAAGTACCTATTTCTGCTGCCCTGCCGACATTTCCACCATAGGGCTGCACCTCGGCACGCCCTTCGCCTGAACCTCGGTGGGTATCGCTTCATCGGAAGCTGCCTGAGCGGACGCGCCCGCTCCCCGCAGCCCTTGCTCCGCACCCCATCCCAACATCCCTGCCTTTCCCCACTTGCTCCCTGCTAACGGTGGTCCCAGCGACCCCGTGCCCAGGAGCCCCGGCACTCCTTCGGCCGCCTCCCTGCTTGCAGCTAGCGGTTCGAAAAGGCGGCCTCTCATTGTGATTATTTCCCACGACTGTGCCGTAAATCTCATTTCAATCACGGTTTTCTGCTTTAACAGGTGAATAGACCTATTCTTGCTGACAGAATAGCCAAGGAGGAAACTCGAGCTCTGCGTGGGTAATTTACAGGACAAGCTTAGCTTCCCTCATGCAGATTCTGGCCTTTAGTCCGTGTCAGATATTATCAATTAGCAATTAACAGTATAATGGACAACCCCTAAAAAAAAAAGCCTCTCTCCAATGATGTCTATTTAAAAGCCCCGAGCAGTCTGCTTGCTGATGTGCAGAAACTGCCGCCTTTCACACCGCAGTGTCATCTCACTGTTCCCCCTGCATCCCTCCTCTCCGCTGCCGACCGTCCTCCCCTCGGTCGCACCAGTCGCCGTCTTCATCCAGGGCCGGCACCAACGTCCCGCGCAGACGGACTGCCATCGCTCGCAGGCTGTACGAGTGATTTGGACGCCAGAGCCAGCAGTAGAGGACCCGGGGGGACCCACGATGTCTGGGCCTAAAGACCTCAGGTAGCACTAAAACCCAACGGCAGAGGACACGACTAGGTGGCATTAACATTTTTCCGAAGCTGTATAAAGGAGGGAGGCATAACGATGGCTCCCAGGGAGTTTCAGGACTGACAAGGCCAGCAGCGACGTAAGGTCCCAGATTACCTACGGCACGCCATATATCATGCATCATCCTGTTAATTGGAATGCACCACGGACTGCAGCATCCTCAGGTTTATATATAGGCACAGACGCTATTGTTAGCAAATTTATACAGCCACATTCACCGGCACTGTGCTGTTCCAGAAAATTAAACAAACTCCCGCTCAGTGGGAGAGTTATAAATAAGCCACTCGCCCACTCAAGAGGTTGGTCCTGCTCCTCTTCTAGGCAGCAGACGTACAGAGCTCCTCTAGCTCTTCCCGGGCAAGACTTCAACAGGGGGGATTACACAGAGACACCCCCGCTTCGCTCTCTGCGTGGTCAGAGGCGCGGTGGGATTACAGCAGAGCGTAGGGGCTCAAACAGGCAGCGAGCTGTGCCACTCTGCATCCCTCCGCTCTCCAGCTCCGGCAGACCGAGGCGATAGTTGGTTATCCGATGCTGTCGGCGGAGGAGCTTAAAGTCAGCCTGACGCCACCCCCAAAGCCTGCACCAAATCCAGCCTCCGGCTTCTCCGGGGGACACAAAGTGTGCAGACCCTCTGGCAGGGCCGTATAAGAAAACCCCCCTATAGACTAGCTGAAAGGAGCCTTCCCACCCCTGTGCAGATGATGATGGCATCAAAACCAAAACCGCTACCGGCAAAGTTCAGCAAGTCAGCGCGATACAAGAGAGAAGTGCTATTAAAGAGTCTGAGGTTAAGAGAAATTACTGTTATTTGGTTTATTTAAAGCCTCTTACATGTTGTTTATCAGGGTAAAAGTTAAAAGTTCATATCAGGTCAGAAAGCCGGTGCTGGAGGAGCTGCAGGGATTTTCCTAAGTGGCTCGTGAGGTTCAATGCCCAAACTAAAGCGCTTCCAACAGCGTCTTTAGAAAGGAGTTAGCACACAGCTGCCGAAGGACAAGCTTTGCTCAGATAGCTCCGAAGGCCAGGCTTTGCTCAGTTTTGGACATCAAACTTGATGTCACTGGCCTGCTTGGGAAATCTTGACCTGTAGCTGCAAATGAATCATGCAGCCTAACCTCTGCATTGGCAACTACCGGCATAATCAAACCTACCCCTTCCTTCTATTAAACCAGGCAAACAAACCTCTTTGGTTACATACCTGCGGTTTTACGCTTGCCAATAACCGCAGGTACGAAGCCATGCATGCAAAGCGGGGAAGCTGATTTACGAAAACATCATCTGAAATTCAACTACGTACAAACGAAAAGAATTTTGCAAGTGCTCTTCTAAGTGCATGAAAACGTAATAGGGCCCAGGGCTGTTTGGCTTAAGAACTTAATAAAATCGCCTGACTTGCTGAATTTCATTCTACAAGTGCAAGGGGGATAAAAAACACACCTCTAGGAAGTTCTTAGCGGGGCTGGGTTTTTCTGCGCCCCGCAGCAATATTAGAACGTGTTCCTAATTATCTTTATACCGAACACTAGCATCTTTGTTGGGGAACCATGTGCCACCGGCAAGGGGCTTGAGAGGGAAAAGGGACCCCGCACACATTCTTTTCTGCTTAACCAGGCAGGCGGTTCGGTCTTCCACCAAAGCGGGAGCAGAGGGAAAAGGGCGATGCCTGCTGCCCGGGCGGCCGGCACCGGGAAGGGAAGGGGCCACCTCCAGCATTTCTCCAAGTGCCGACACCATGAACAATTCTGTCTTCCCTCCCCAGGCAACTCAGGTGGCCCTCAGCACCGTCCCCCCTTCCAGCCGTAGGCAAGACCTTCCTTGCCCCCCGGGATGGGGGCACCCCAAGATGTCCCTTGCCAGCAGCACCGCATCGGGGCAGCTCCCGGGACGCCGTTGCGTGGGCCGAGGAGCGGCGTCGGTTTCAAGAGCCCCCGACCTTTAATAATCGCTTCTGCTGTTATCTGAACACTTCCTAATTCATCCCCTTCTGTCCCTGAAAATCTAAATCCTATTTAAGTTAATGCCCTTCATTTTCATTTATAAAGACAGATACAAAATAATTATTTCCTATCGCTGCTGTTTCCTTATCTTCTGTCCTAATAATTCCTCACTGTCTCTCTTTCATCGTCTGTCTGCAGTACAAGAAACTTTTCTGTTAGTTAAAATATTCTGTGTGTTCGCCTCCCTCCTCTTTCATATCTCGCCGCTTCTCTCCCCCTACCTGCCCTCGCCCCCCCAGGCCTGCCAGTGCTTTTCATGCTCACCCTTCACACTGATCTTCACATCCTTCTGGTGTTTGGATTTCAGCTTGCAATTTCATATTCAAATTCCAGCAGGCCACCTCTTCAGGCTCTGCCTTTGATATCCGAGTAGCCCTGCCTGGCTGAAGTGTTTTGCATAAGCATCGGCATGCTCAAAAGGACGGCTCCATCCTCACCCCTGATGAAAGCGGCAAGGCGAGCAGGAACAGATGTGTCTCCTGGTGACAATTTGATTAAAAGAAAATAAAGGTGTTTTTGTGCAGGAGACCAGCCCTGCCAAAGCCTGAAGAAAGAGACCCCGTCCTCCAGCAGGCAAGGGCACGGATTTTTGCTAGGGAGCTCCCTGCCACCAGGTACCAGAGACAAGATGCAGGCAGGGCTTCAAAGAGATGCGGGCTCTGCCAGGGACCACCGGGATCAGCCACCCTCTGAAACCCACTGGTCTGTCTCGGCATCCCCGGCGCACCAGGGCTCCGCCAAACGACATTCATCAACAATTTGTAGTGACTGAGCATCCTCTTTGTTACTCGATCCGCATTATCCAGGTTAGCTGATGGCGCATTTAAGCCCGGTCCATAGACGGAGCCTATTTTGGTTTGGAAGCCAGCATCCTCCCAGACGCACTGCACTTACAAATATTGGCCCCGGTCAAGTGAAATTGCAAATGCCAACAGCTCCGGTCTTTGCAAGCCTCTAAATCAACACAGCAATACTTCAGAGCCAGCTTTTGGCAGATCCCTTACCAGCCACCTTCCTTCAGATGTTTATACTTGTTACATACCGTCCCGTGTTGACACAAATAAAAGCTTGTTGGGTGTGTGCGTGTCTACATACACTTACGAAATCCGTTTTCTCACCATCAGCCCTTGTGTAGTCTGCGCTTTTCTCTGCATAGCAAGTTACTCTTACATTAGCTGAAGAGTGTTTACGTGTTTGCAATCAAAGGAAAGCGTTCAAAAATTGACAGTGGAGCTCCAAGCATCTGAGATTCCCAAAATGCATTTCTAACGGCGTTTCCCCAAGAATGCCTTAAGTTCTGCTTTCTCCTTCAGACAACGGAAAATACTGCATTCTCGGCGCTGTATAAGCCCTTCTCCAGAACTCGCCCAGCTTCCCAAAGATGTTTAAATTGACTCAAAATCATTTAAGCACGGGCAGAACTTTAGAGCCCCCGGTAGTTGTTCACAGTAACCGCATAGCTCTGGTGAGAAAAGAGCGAGCTCCGTCTTAGGCTGTCTAGCACAGAGCGATCGCTGCTGATAAATAATTTTGACTAGTGACTCATCAGCAGCCTATGCAGCAAGTATATATTTAAACCTGTGCAGCTTAAACAATTGTTAAAGATGTCAGTTTATCATGCAGACAGTTTTTATTGAAAGAAGAAAGAAAAATACCATTTTTTAAATTAACGAGAGCAGACCTTATCTCAGCTGCTTTTACTATGCTCTGTTTTGGAAAATATTTTTTTATTGTTCACTGTTGCTTCTCTTTGTTGGACCCGCACGCCAACAGCCCCATTTCAAAAGACTTTATAAACATTAACCCACAAAACCGCCGCGCTGGGAGCTGCAAAAGCAACAAACGCAAGAAAGATGAATTCACTTGCCCGAAGTTACATTAAATCAAGCCAAACTGGCGAGCAGACTCCAGGCCCGGGCTCCCCGCCATAAGCCGAAGCGGTTCACGTGCCACTGCCCCGGTTTCGCCAGCCCCCATCGCCCCTCTGGGAACGCGGCCGTCGCCGGGGCACTGCCCTGAGACCTGGGGACCCCGGCTGCCTCCCCATTGAGAACGGAGCATTTCCCCACGTTTTACCCAGCAACCGGATTATTTCTTTTCTTTAACAGCTGCTGTCAGATCTCGGGTCAAAGATGGAAGCCTCCCCCTTCCGTGAAACTCCCTAGGTCCCTCCGACCGCTACACGGAGATGCTGAAGCCCCACGCGCAGCCGATCAGAGGCACTTGGATGTGCTGTATTACCCCAGAAAGAGGTGAGAATGGCAAGAGCAGGCAGGCAGAACTGCTGCTGCCCTTCCCGGGGTCTGGGGAAGACGGAGGAGTTCCAGAGATCGGTAGAAACTCAGGTAAGGCAGCAACGAGACGCCAAATGGGGATTGCTATCCACAGAGGCAGCAATCTGGGAGGGAAAAGCCAACTCTTCCACCATATGGGATTTTAAATTAATCCTGTCAGCTCAGCTAAGGGGCTGCCAATGTTACAGACAGCGTGCTGAAAGCTCTTGCTCGGCAGCAAAGGGTCGGAAGACTCCTCGGGCTGGGACGGCAGCGCTGCAGGGACGGCTCCTGCATCCCGCATCCCGCCTGCGGTCCTGCACCCGCCCCCGCAAAACAGAGACCAAAGAGAGCGGGGCGTTCCGAGGAAAGTGTCTCCATTTCAGAGCTGTGCAGGACCTTTGCAGATTTAAAAAAAAAAAAAAAGACTCTCTGGCTTTGGAACACCAGCCGGTGAGAGGAGGCAATAAAAAGGCAATGGGTAAGAGGTAGATTGGGACTTCTCCACCATCTCGTAATAGATGAGAACTGGGGCTTTCAATAAAATCAGACGGGAAGAAAGTCCAGGCTGATAAAAAGTACTGCTCCAGCGTGGTAATTAAGTTGCTGAAGTTATTGCCACAGGAAACAAGGACAAAAGCTCAGCAGGACCCCAGATGGGCCTGCGTGCTCGCACAGCTACGGCGGGCACCCGGCCTCCTCGAAACACACGGCGAAGCGTTGCCGAGAAGGATTTTGAGCCTCGTCTTTCAGGCTGCAGAGCACCTTGGGCTATTACCAGACGAGGATGAAGCCTCGTGCATGGGGCAGATAATTGTAGCTTTATTAACCGGGCCTTGGGTTTCAGGACAGAACGGCGACAGCGACTCCGAACGCAGCACAAAGAC
>NW_009602399.1:351-3423 GCF_000690535.1 Cariama cristata | reverse complement strand
AGCAGCCAAATCAAGCCCTAATGGACAGGCATGAAGCTGGCTGCTGATGAAAATCCGTGCAGCCGCCTGTGCTTGAAGGGCTGAGAGAACTCTTCAGCCAAGTCCCTGCTGTGCTCTTTTCAGGAGAGGTCCTTTTAACTCGATGCTATTCCCAGACCATCGCGCTGATTTAAATGTTAACACGCTCTCCAGGATACAGGCACCTCCCGCGCGTCAGAGGAGGCGCGAAGTGACGCCAGCAGCAGCCGAGGGCCGTGCTGGAAGGGGACCGGGGGGCATCGGGTCCCCCCCGGCCGCCCTTCCCCTGCCCAGCCCAGGGGGGAAGGCAGAGCATCCCAGAGGAAGCACTCACTTTGACAAAGAAACACAGTTGCCAATTCGCAGTAAACACCGATGATATTTACTAAACACCCATGACAAAGCGCAACATCGATCGAAAACAAAGGCAACTGGGAGAGAAAGCCACTCTGGAAACACAGCCAAGGAAAATGTTTGGGGAATATGCTTGAGAAAGCTTAACTCTGGGACACAAATCCCCCTTCTTTGTCCTTACCAATAGAGGATCAAGTCTGATCCGAGTCCGTCCGGTTGTGATGGAGGGATCTCGCTGCCTACATCCAGCTGAAAAGACAGGATCTCGTTGTCGATTACCTGGGGTTCCCACCCCGACAGCAATCGCACAGCAACGTCGGCTTGCCCCCATCGCAGTGAAGGGGCACAGAAAGAGGCCCAGTACAACACAGGCGAGACGTTGCCCGCAGGGGCAAGGCCATAAACCGTGCTTTCACTAAAAAGAGGGTTTGAAACGGGATGCATACGAAGGGGCAAATCCTCCCAGACGGAGAGGCAGCAAGAGGAGGTCAGAGGCTGCACGTTCGCCACGGAGCTGGGAACAGGCCGAGACAAGCGAGCCGTTTGGAGGCGAACACGGTGAGGACCAGGGCTCTGAAGGACAGGCAAGGATTTCCCTGCAGAGACCCTGCCGCGGGAAGGACATCCCACCGTGAGCTCTTAAATGCAGAAAAGGCCTTTTATCCCCCACCTGCCCGCCGTGGCCAGGCTTCTGCCCCGGGGATTCACACTGCGCCGAGCCGGCAGGCGGGCGCAGCACACGCCGCGAGGCGGCTGCTTCAATTCTGCCTGCGTGATAGCGTGCTTTCGGGGTGGGAAATAACAAGGGATGTCACTACCTGGGGCTCTGCAGCCTCCTCTCGGTGCAAGATTTCCCCGTCTCTTCCCTGCTGGTGCCTGCAGCAGAATGGAAAGCCTCTGAACAAGGCTCCCTATAATCCATCAGAGGTGCTCCTGCCCATTCATGCTCCGCGGGAGCTCTGCCTCTCCACTAAATCCCTCAAGCCATCTCCAAATCACCTAATCTCCATCTCCGCCACCTCCCTCTTTTCAGTGACCTTCCTCCTCACATACAGTATCTGCAGGCTTCCAGATAACTCCCTCACATCCTTATCTGCAAGAGTATTTTAGCTCCTGCCCAGGCATTGTGCTCAAGCAGCAGTAAAGACATGCAAGGAAAGCACCAGGAGCCTTCGGGAGGGGACGGAGAGGACCAGCAGTTTTCCAGCTCCTCACCCCAAACCTCACCGGCACCTTTGGTTGCACACAAAGAACAACGTGCATCACATCGAAAGCGCACCTGCCACACTCTCACAGCAGATCCAGCTGCACTGACCAGTCAAGCTGGCTGCAGAGAACAGGGGTGTTTAAAACGGGTTCTCCCCTTATTCTCCCAGAGTACGAGCCTTCACGCCTGACCGCGCTCCTCCTCATCTGGCAGCGCTCCCGGGTCTCGTTTGTCACAGCCCCACGCCACCAGCTATCCCGCTCCCCCTCCCTTCCCTCTGCGACAGATATAAAGCTCCCAGCCCTCAGCTCTGACCTCCTCCACGGCCCCTCGCGTCGAAGCGCCCTTTCTTCTGCCAGGCAGGGAAGGGCGGGAGGCGAAGAGAGATGGGAGCAGGGATGCGAGCTCGGTAGCGAAGCGAGCATGGACGGTCTAGTGAGGAATAGCTCCTTCGCGTAGAGCCCGACCGGCTTCACAGGCTGCAGATGCTGGCTTTTCAAAAGTGACTTGGAGAGCAACAGCGCAACGCAGTAACGCATCCCAGCTCCGGGACCCTCCCGGATCCGTGCGGGAGTCGGTGGAGCAGGGAGGCTACCCCAAAAAGTCCCAGCGCTCTGCACCCCACGGGTCCCCACGTAACACGGCCGCTGACCTTAGTGGCCGTGACACCCTGAAGGCTGCAAACAGCTCATCTATTAAACTTGAAAGAAGTGCAATTTCTAAATAATGAGGAATTCCCAGGTCTCTTATAACCCTGCTTTTATTTTTAACAATGCTTCCCCCAGAAGTCTCCCCAATGTAAACAGAGACCGTAAAGGAGACAGATGTTGATTCTGCCGTGCTAACGAGGAACGCCGGTATTACACCGAGCGGCTGGGGCACAGAGGTGAGGACTTATTACTCCACGGAGAGGAGACGGTGGGGCTGCAAAGGCAGGGGCTTTGGCAGCGAGGTTACTCGGAGGTTGCACGCAGCCACCGTTCAGTGCTTCAGCCTTGCCTCTCTCTGCGGCTAATGAACGTTACAGGAGGAGAGGGAGGAGGCAGAGGCCGGAGGGAAATGGAGCAGAAAGGCAAGGCTGCCATCTCAGATATCGTCTGCGCCTCGGCAGACAGGCTCGCACAGGAACGAGGGGGCGGCAGCCCCCGCCGCACCGGGGGCTCGGCTGGAACGGAGGGCGAAGGAAGGACTGGCCAGAGCGGGCACGGGTAAGGGACGCGTCCCAGACTCACAGCCGCGCACGGAGGAATCTGTTTGGCAGAGAGTCACACCTGTAGCTGGAAAATAGAGGACGATACTGGCTCTGCTTTTTGTCCACCCCCTGCTAAGGGGGAAGAAGCCCGAGTCTCGCCCTGGCTCAGCCATCGCCTTCCCCAGCTCTCCCCACCGCGCCGGGCACAGCAGAGGCTCTCCCTGCCCCCAGCAGTTCACGATACTGAGCGACAAACGGCCACGGCCAAAGGAGATTAACCGATGAGCTCTGGGTGGCAGAG
>NW_009602399.1:0-304 GCF_000690535.1 Cariama cristata | reverse complement strand
GCCCTCCCCAGGGCCGATGCCTCGCCAGCAGCTCTCCCCGCGCCCGCCGCAGTTCTGCACCGTGGGTGCGGCTTTCCGACAAGCTATCACATCTTAGAGGCTCTGGCATTTTCTTAGAACACCTCAAATTGCTTTTTTTACACCTCACTGCTCAGTGCCAACCCCAATTCGTGTTATTTGTGCATTTGCTTAGAGAACATTATCTGATCAGTCACCCTGTGAGAGGCTGCGGAAGAGGCTTCAGCTTCTCCCCGTCACCACAGCAGGCTGGGCACCAGAGAGTCCCTGAAAATATTTTGTAAAA
>NW_009602398.1:531-803 GCF_000690535.1 Cariama cristata | reverse complement strand
ACGATGGGTCTCGCCACGATGGGTCTCACCCGTAAACCCACCAGCAGCTAAACCCTGGCATGGGGTTCAGGGGTCTGCAAGGTCAGGGGGGGCTCCTGCCCATCCAAGGGCACCAAGTGCCACAAGAGCAAACCCGAGCTTTGCCATCGATTTGGGATTTCAGCCCCATCGCACCTCGGAGCTGGGGGGGTCACGGCAGTGCCCAGTTTTTGCTGTGGGGGACGAGAAGGGTCAGAGCCAGCACAAGGGCCGGGGTCTGCCCATCGCTGCCC
>NW_009602398.1:0-446 GCF_000690535.1 Cariama cristata | reverse complement strand
CGCCTGCGTTGCCGCGGCCAGCGAGCCGGTACCGCAACCCACTGCCCCCGGTCCCTCCTGGCCCGGCGAAGGGGGAACTCATGGCATGAAGGATCCGGCCAGGTTTGGCCGAGAGACATGGCAGAGGGATGATGGAGCGGCACTGGATGCTTTTCCACCTGGTAGGAGGAACTGCAAGCATTTTCTTATCAGAGAATCAAAAACGGAAACGAAACCCAAAAATAATAATTAAAGAAAGGAGGAACGGAAGAATCAAAGAAAACCCTTCGGGGAGGAAGAGTTTCTTTTTCGTTAGTAAGCTGCCTTTACTTGGTTTCTTTGGCTCACTCCATTGCTGGAGCCTGATCCTCAAATGATACCCTAGTGGAGTCCCTGAAGTCGGGGTGCCTCAGGTCCATGAGAAATTTGGTGGGAGTAAGAATGTGAGTAGAACCTGCAGGAGAACA
>NW_009602397.1:0-7617 GCF_000690535.1 Cariama cristata | reverse complement strand
TGGGGCAGTGGTGCCAGCTGTAACTCCTGGCAACCCGCAAGTGTGAGAGGCGTGAGGTGGCTGAGGAGCTGCTGGGAGAGCGCAGTCCTCTGAGAGGTAGGAAGTGATGTTGTTTCTAATTAATGCCTGTGTGGTAGCCTAATCTGTGTTATGGGGCTCTCATGAGTATTGTAGCAACAAAGGTATATTTTAGGGTTCTGTTAATTAAAAATTACTTACAAATCTGTCTAGGTCCTGTGTTGCATTTGACTGAACTCTGCTGTTGTGGCTGTACCACAGGAGAAATATACCATATTTAGGCAGTTAGGGCAGTAATTTGACTAACCTCCTGTAGAGCTCTTTGCTCATTTCAGTCATTGCTCATTGGATACTATATGCTTGCTCTCCTCCTCTCTGTTGAACTAGTCGTAGTGGGGAGGGTGGGACTGATACCTGCTTTTAGCTGTCTCAGTAGAAGAGCAGCTCCCAAGATCCCTGGGAAGAGTAACAGTGCTGATCTCTGCTACAGGGCTCGCTCTCGAGGAGTGGGCTATGCTGCTCTTGTAACTGCGTTTAGTTGTAAGGCTGAAGTTTGTAGCAGGCTTAAGATTTTGGATATGGCTACATGCTAGGATAAAGTATTGTCAGGAGTCTTCAGGAGAAATGATAAGATGATATGAATTAACTTCTGATTTCATTTTATAATAAGTTTCATTTTTTCCTGGGGCTAATTTCAAGTACATATGGCAGTGTCTAATGTGTGTTTTCTTTAGCTGTATGGGTAGATACTTTTTATAAACCCGGTATCAGCAGGGCACTTAAATACATATTTGTAGTGAGGATGTGCCTGCCTTGTTCACAGTAGTGTGGTTCAAGCAAATAGCTTGATTAAAAAGGCCTGATTTTTATATACAAGTATGTGTGTGTATATTTATTTTGGAGTTAATTCCTTTTTGAGACCGATAATAAGGGAGAAGGTCTCTCCCAACAAGCTAAATTGAAAGGAAATAATATGGGAGTTAGATTCAGTCTGTATAGTGACTGAATAAATCTAGCCATCTAGAGATCTGTAAGCTCTTGAGTTTCACGCTGCATTGCAAAATATGGCAAGCTTTTCTCGACTGTTGGGGTTTTATTTATTTATTTATTTATTCAAGGAATACTGTGCCAACATTGCTGACACTTGGCTTCCTAGAAATAGATGTTTAATTCAAGTGTTTGAATCCTGAAATTATGTTACTGTTTCTTTGTGGCCTATACAAATTAACAGACTCATAAGTAAAATTACATTTGATGGAGAGAAATACTGCATTCCTAGGATAGAAAATACACGATATAGGAAATTCCGAGTCAGTTTTAAGGAAATGTTGGAGTAAACTCCTTGAATAGGATAATAAGCACTTTAATATTTTGCTTTTATAAAAAATTTTTCTAAACAGTACTCTATCTTGACTTTTTGTACTTCTATAAATACAAAAATAAATTATTTTTGTTGAAGAGCATAGCCAAAAAGATATGTTCCAAAGTAGAGATATCTAGGAAAGTTTGCCAATCTGCAGGTGATGTTTGGAAGCAAAGCATGATCTTTCTTGAGCGTTTTTGAGGAAAAGGATTACTTAATCATGCAAGATTACTTTCTGTTATTTTGGGAACAGTTGCTGTTTTGTTTTTTTTTTTTAAAGAAAGAAATGCTCTTAGTGTTTTTTTATCTCATTTCACAAATGCCTCATGGATTGTGGAAGTTGATTTGTAGTCCTGGGAACTGGAATTTCTCGGCCATCTACTTGTGTAGCTTAAAATCTTCAGTCTGAAGAAAGCACCTTGATATTTAGATCCTCGGTCTGTGTATGCTGCATAGAATAGTTTTGTGAAAAAGGCTGACAGAATCGGGATAGAAAAATTTTGCAAAAATGCTGATGTTTTCAGGGACAACTGTTTGCCTCTGCATGGCTTGCAAATGCTGATCCTGTTACAGGTTTGATGACTCTTTTAACGTGAGCAAAAGCAAACGAACAAACAAAGGCCCTGATGGTGTTTAACAGTGTAGTTGGCAGAACAGTGCTTGTAGTGTTCTAGGACTCCTACTTCTCAATATCTCCTTGCTCGAAAAACGTAGTATTGGTTCAAGAGCTTGTACAGGGCTGTAGTTAACTATGTTTATTGGATAAACTGAGTTCTCACAAGCTGCATGTGAGAGTGTTTCATCCTTTGCGGAGCAGCTGGGGAAGCAATAATTTTAGGACCAAAGCTCGGTGGCAGCTCTACTGGAAGTAGAGCTGCTGCAATTAAAACATGGGAAGCTTTAATAAGAATTAATTGGGGGTGGGACACTGCATGCCCAGTTACAGCACGTTTGCTACAATTCTCACCAATAAGTTCTAGACAAATAACAGTTCTTGGCTCTTCTGCTCATGTGCTGTTATGAGCCTTTGTCTATCTTGTAACTTAAGGCTCTTCCCTGATCCATTAAGAAATCAAGGGAGGAATTACTTAAGCAAGGAAGACCAAAGCCAATCTTACATGGATATCGGGTGATCTAGTGGATATTTTCTTTCTCAGATTCAGAACTTGTATGAACCAAGTTCTAGCCATGCTCATTTACAATAAACTTGGTCATGCAACCTAATGTGGGTTTTCTGATAGTTATACTAATAGAGTGCTAACTTTGTGATATTTAATGTTTGCAGTGTTAACAGCAAAAGATAATAGCTGGGGCTGTATTGCGTTGGAGACTTTTAGTATATTATTTATAGATCTGAAACCTACAAGATATGATATAAAAGCCTTCAATATGAAAAATGTTACATTTCTGAGCAGACAGTGAGAAAATTGCCTTTTAGAGGTCAAAACTCCCAATGCCTCTGGCAACATGGCCTTGATGTCATTTGACAGGGTGGAAACACAGCCCTTCATGGGAATAAACAGCCAATACCTGCATGATTCATTTTGTTAGGAGGGTTCTCCCATTGTTGCTAGGCAATATTTGCTAGGTGGAGTTAAAAACCAAAAAAAACCCAAAACCCAACCGCTGTCTCCTCAGAATAATACTTCTTGCAGGTTGTCTTGCTGTTTATTGATTTTTATTCTGTTGGTTTTGCGTAAATGTTTTTTTAAATTCAGTGGTAATTTTTCCTTTCTGCAGAATTAATAGGAGAAGCATCAACTGAATCCCAGTAGATACCTTCCCCTCTGAGAGGCAGGGAGGGGAAGAGGTGGGAAAGGGTTGTCACCTGGTTAGCAGAAGGTTTCCTTTCTGTCTTCCTCCCTCTGTACCTTCTTAGGGCTGTCTGTTTGGAAATGCTTGGCTGTGTTGTGATGTGCAATTCTTAGAGAAGAAACACAGCAGAGACCAGCAGACATTCATTTGAAATGATTTTTATACACTGTATTCTGGAATGGACTTGAAAGCAGGTCTCAGAGGCAACTTGTATGTACCAGTTTGTCTTACATATTTATTTATGACAGACTTGAATCTTCAGGATGGTATTCTATCAAGTGACATACCCACTCAGTGTGATGTGTGTCTAAAAATAGGTCATTGTCAAAGGACAGGACAGGAATTGTATGAATTTATAAACTAAGCCATTGCAGTCTAGTATGATAGCTCACACTGAAGCTGAGGTAATGCTGTTGTTCAAAATTGCAGCTTTCCATAGATTATTTTTCCAGAATAATATATTAGCATTGCATTTATCAAAATAGGAGAAGGTTGGTTGCAGACTCTAAAGATAGCTAATGCTATGCAGTTTGAAAATAGTAAAGTAAAACAAATCACAGGTCATCTTGGAAGGCAGCAGGGTTGGACCAAACTTTACTCTTATGCTTAAAATATCACTGATTTCAAATAACTCATTTTCCGTGTGTTTTATCAGAAAGCATTTATTTAATGCTGGGATTTAGGCATTTGCGTTTGAAAACAATGTTCCTGCTTTGTGCATTTGGCCAATGTGAATGGGTTTTTTCTTTTTTTTTTCTCTAGTGTAAGTATTGCCAGGCCTGAAAAAAAACCAATGTGAATGGGTTTTTTCTTTTTTTTTTTCTCTAGAGTAAGTATTGCCAGGCCTGAAAAAAAAACACTAAGAAATGAACCTGTTTTTTTAAACAGGGCATCAGGGAAGGGATTTTTATAATCTTAAATAACCTGTTGATGCACACAAATGTGTGGGTTTTGGACTGTAACAGAGCAATGCATTTTTTTTTTCTGGTTATGATGGTATAAGCACTACTATATAAGTAAGGCCTGGAACTTACCTACACAAGTAATGCATGTTTTGGTGTTTAACTGCAGTGTTGTTACTGTGAACCAAATAGAGGGACTAGTAGTCAATTAAGGATAGACTGTGGAAGTGATCAGTAAAGGAACAAATACATCTGTGTATAGGGTTATATTAATAGGGTTTGAAGTTACCAGGTGAAGGGGTAGGCAAGAAATAAAAGGGGAAGTGTGACATCTGGTGGAAAGATTATATCAGGAGCAAGAGATCCATTAATGATAAACAGGCTTATTTGACATGAAAATGCATCATGTGATGTTTGAAAACACGTATACCACTGCTGGAGATGAAACAAGGATGAGTGACTTATCTTGATCTCATAGTTCATATTGTCCAACCCACTAAACGTGGCAAGCCGATTATATTCTTAATAAACAGTGATCTCTCTTTCTAAGATAACAAAGAAAGCTTGTGGTGTTCAGTAGTTTCTCCAAACCCTTAATCTACACTAAAAATTAATATGGTACAGGCTTAACTGCCTTTGAAGAACCAAGTCATTTTTCAGGAAAAAATCATCATAACTACTTATATGACACATCCTAGTGCTTTTTTTGAAGCTTGAGTTCTTTATTGAGTCTTCTGTAGTACTACTTCCAGGTACAAGTCCCAAATTGCCAGGACCATCTGCTGCTGCATCGCCCTGCCTGCTGCTCTGGGAGATACTGGTCTTGATGATGACTTGGAGATGTAATTGCAGGAGCCCAGCACTAGAGCCACTGTCTGGTTTCTGTTCACTTACAGCTGGTTGGATACTGTGAGCACGTTCTTCTGCAGGGTGCAGGAATATATAATGTTGCATGCATGAGGAGGAGAAAAAGGGGAAGAACTCTGTAGAAGAAAAGAGGAGAAAAGTGGAGATACTTTTTGCTAGGTGTCAAATTGCTGGAGTTAGAACTTGCTGTCCTTCAGCCTGTAGAACTTGCATGAAATCGGAGTGGGCTCAGAACTGCGGAGATCTTGCTTTATTATATTTATTTCCAAAGTGTTATAGTATGTTGTGGAAAACCAGTCAGCAATTCATTGGAAAATCTTTGTATTAAGGATGTTCAGGAAGCTCCTAGCTCAGTTGAGAGGCGCAGGGGAAAGAAAATAAGAAAATTCATCTTAATCTTTCAGCTCTGCCATAAAATGTCTGATTCTTCTGAGGTTTCATTCCATATGATATTGATCATTCCATGTCACTCAGACTTTTCTATGTTATGACTTTGCTACTGAAAGATTGCTTTATCCTAACCGTAGTACAAGTTCAATCACAATTCTGCTTTGTAGTTCAGGCTTATCTCCTGTGTGTAACTGCTGCCGCTGCCCCCAATCATGTGGGATTTTCCAGTTCATCAAAGGCAACAGGTCTTGAGCTTCTCTTGTTCTTTATGCATTTTTCTTCTATTTTTAATGTTAGCATATCACTTGCTAGAGCAATATATTCTAAGAGTTCTGTATCGCTATTGGCAGTGACTTTTTCTTGCTTTGGGGGCAGACTCCCAACTGCAAGTTCTTGCCTGCTTGCTGAGAAATAAGGCTTTTTGGGAACTGGCCAGTTCAAGCAGGGAAACTAGTTAGTGAATACCTAAACCCACAAATCTAGCATTTCAGTCATTTAGCCCCAACTGGAATGGAGCAGCACTGAAGTGGGATAGACCCATCTGAGGTGGCTGGCTTCTTGGTCAGCCACGCTGAGCATTTAACATCAGCATAAGTGAGTAACCTGTTCCTTGGGTCACTTGATTGTTAGTCACAAATGGATGATATTTATGAGCTGTGATGTTTTAGTACCATGATAAATAAAATACATTGTTTACTCCAAGGAGCAAACTGTTTTGCTGTGCTGGCAGAACTGAAATGCAGCTTCTGTTAAGAGTTTTTGCTAATCTGAATGGGTTTGAGTAGAAGGTGGCCTATGGTAAAGAGTTTGCTGGTATACTCTAGTGCAGTTATTTCGGTATTGAGCATTTCCTTCCCAATCTACCTCCTCCTCATCAGTGTGGCAGTAATTACCCTTTTCTGCCTGTGTGTGCTGGGATAGATTGTGTAGGCAGTCTCATACTCAAGGAACCACATCAATTAAAATCAGTTACCTCCCAGTTACTGTACTGTCATACAAAGACTGGATGTAGGCCAAGCTTCAGTTTCTTCATGAGATGCTTGGGTTTACGTTTTATCGGGTTGAAGGGAAGCAAGCCCTATGCTTTCCTTCAGGGAACCTAGTTATATCGGTCCATAGCTTTCTGAAGATTATTGTGAGGTGTGTAGATAGAGAAATGATCCTGTTAAAAAGGGGCAGATGCTCTAGTTTAACTCTTTTGGATATCTAACTGAGAAACATAATTTTTAGTGAAGTTGAGGCCTGATTATTTTAAAAGATTCCTAGACCTAACCTAAAAAAAAAAAAATCAGACCAGAAGTTTTGATTAACCTGAGAGCAGGACTGACAAGTTTTGGTTCTCAGCTCTGTGTTGGTGAGGAGACAGTTCTCCTTACTGAATTGTAACTGGTGATGGTACTGAGCTTGTGCTAGCACAAGGTGCTTTAGTAACTGCAAATGTGATCTCAGTCTGAAAATATCTTAATGAATTCACTAAATGGACTTCCTTCTGTGGTATACTCTTACAATTATAAGCCCTTCATTTTTGCCCAGAGCATCTACTTAGATATCATAAAGTGAAAATAATCTCAATGTCACTAAATGAGAAAAAAATGAACATACTGCCTTGGAGAGAAACAAAATGGGGAGGGGGATTGAGGAGGGGAACAGTAAGAATAATATTTGCTGCACTCTTGTGGACACCAGGAGAAAAATGTCCTTTGTTTTTCTGAGAATAATTAAAAAATGTGATTTTTATCAGTGTTGCAACTTCTAAGTAACAATTTTAGATTTTTGACTATGCAGCTATGGTATACAACCTTTGAGAAAGCTGGTAGCTTGCAGTCGTGCATCTTGGTCTCAATTACTGGTACTGATGACTGGGTGTACAGTAGCTCTTCTGTTAGTGCATGTTGGGGGGAGAGGAGGAAGGGTTCCCTGAGAACCTGTTAAAAAAAAAAAATCTGATGGAAGGCAAAAGTTAGTGAGAGTAGGATATGAAACTTGCTTATGGAAGTGTACCACTGGATGCCACTGTTGCTTCATGGAATGTCATACTAAAATAACATCGGCTCTGCTTATTTGAAAAATTCCGCTTTTCCTTCATTCTCATCTTCCTAGTTCTTTATTACTTTAATCTTTGCTCAATATCAAAGGAAAGGAGAAATCATGCCCCACTTATTCTCTCCAGCAACATGGTGATATGGTTCCTATATCTAGAAGTGACAGCTTGTCATAGGAAAGAAAAGGGAATGATGCAAAGTTTTGTCTCCCCCTCCCCCC
>NW_009602396.1:1751-1971 GCF_000690535.1 Cariama cristata | reverse complement strand
ACCTCTCTTTCTCCCACCAGCTCCGGGATCCCGCAGCCGCTCGACGGTGCCTCCCCACCCAATGGGAGCCAATTAAGAGCCCATTCTTGTCAGTTGTAATTAGAAGCATCTTCTCCCCGAGTGCCTCAGTTTTGCATTTCACTTGGGATTTTACCTGCCGGCTTGTCACTGTCACCCAGTGCCGCGTGGTCTCCCTGCAAGGCGCCGGCGCAGATTTCAC
>NW_009602396.1:1392-1646 GCF_000690535.1 Cariama cristata | reverse complement strand
CCGAGGAAATATTTATCAGGGGGAGCGTCCTGCCTCGCAGTGGGTTGGGATCTGGGCGAGCAGCGAGGTTTGGTTTTGGGGGATTTGAGCTCAGCCCTTGCCGCATGCTCGTGATCCCCGTGAAGCTCGTGGGAAGATGTCCAGGGATGCGCCGGGTTCATTAAGTTGGTTCAGGGATGGGCTGGGAGATGGGGTCCTGTGTCCGAGCCGGGGTCCCGCATCTGAATCCGGAGCCAGGGTCCTGTGTCTGAGCC
>NW_009602396.1:0-1320 GCF_000690535.1 Cariama cristata | reverse complement strand
GCATCCAAATGCAGAGCCAGGGTCCCGTGTCTGAGCCGGGGTCCCACATCTGAATCCAGAGCCAGGGTCCCGTGTCTGAGCCGGGGTCCCACATCTGAATCCAGAGCCAGGGTCCTGTGTCTGAGCTGTGGTCCCGCATCCGAATTGGGAGATGGGGTCCTGTGTCTGAGCTGTGGTCCCATATCTGAGCCATGGCCCTGCATCCAAATCTGGAGCCAGAGTCCCGTGTCTGAGACGGGGTCCCACGTCCAAATCCAGAGCTGGGCTCCTGGGTCTAAGCCATGGTCCCACATCCGAACTGGGAGACAAAATCCTGTGTCTGAGCCATGATCCCATATCCAAATCCAGAGATGGGGTCCCACACCTGAGCTGTGGTCCTGGATCCAAACTTGGAGTCAGGGTCCCATGGCACAGCTGTGGTCCCACATCTGAGTCTGGAGATGAGGTCCCGTATCTGAGCCGTGGTTCCATGTCTGAGCCATGGTCCTGCATCCGAATTGGGAGTCAGGGTCCCCTGTCCGACCCGTCATCGTGCATCTGAATCCAGAGATGGGGTCCTGTGTCTGAGCTGTGGTCCTGCCTCCGAATCCAGAGCCGTGGTCCCATGTCTGTGCCGTGGTCCCGTATCCGTGCCATGGTCCCACATCTGAGCCTGTTGGGTCAGGGAGAGGCTCTGGGCAATCTGGGAGAAGCCACCTCCATCCAGGACCCATTCACCTATGGATTGGGATCCAGGGCACCCCATGCTACCCCAGAGCTGGTGGGAGGTCTTCCTGGCTGTGGGTGAACTGGGACTCTGGGTATGCCATGAGATCCGAGGGCTGAGCCATCCCCGAGCCAGGTAACAGGAGTGTCCCCTGCGCAGGTCCGGGCCAGTGCCATCGCACAGGATGCCGACCAGAACTACGACTACGCCAGCAACAGCGTCATCCTGCACCTGGACGCGGGGGATGAGGTCTTCATCAAGCTGGATGGGGGCAAAGCCCACGGTGGCAACAACAACAAGTACAGCACCTTCTCCGGCTTCATCATCTACTCGGACTGAGCCTGGACCCACGGCATCGCCCCATGGCACTCCAGCCCCATGGCATCCCCCTACTGCTGTTCAGCCACACGGCATTTCCCCCCACCCCCTGCCAGCATCCCCCAATGACCGCCTGGCCCTATGGCATCTTTCTGCCGTCGTTTGGCCCCATACCGTCCCCCTGCAGCCGTCCAGCCGCACGGCATCCCCCACTGACCACCCAGCCCCATGGCATCTCTCTGGCATAGTCTGGCTCCGTGCTGCCGTCCAGGCCAACGACACCCCCCCTACTACTG
>NW_009602395.1:335-40175 GCF_000690535.1 Cariama cristata | reverse complement strand
CAGGGAGTTTCCTGGTGACGTCTCTTACTTTTTGTAAGAACTTCCAACACTTCCAAGAAGACGTTCAGTGTCTTAAGAATAGATATCTTTCTATTAGGATTGCTTTTTTATTAAAGTCGAAGGAAGATATTAAATGTAAATATGGTATTAAATGATTTACACAAAGAAAGGCCCAGCAAAGCCAGTAAATTCTGCTAGAATACTACACTATTCAGAGAATGTGAGGGCACAACAGACATTGAACTCCTATAGAAACTTACAATCATTTTCTTGATAAATCGTCTTTGATATGGTCTAAGACACATATGGACAGAGATTTTAAAAGAGAACTTGAATTGGTGAGGCTGACAAAAAAAAAAGCAAAGCCCGCACCACTCTCAGAAGTGTTTCAGCACAAACTTACATGTGGGAAGTTTTCCTGCATCAAATCACATGATCATTGAACTGTAGACAGAGTCATCTTGCATTTAATTACAGCTCCTCACACTTGTCTTCCAATTTAGCTTTCTATCTTGGAATCTCTAATATCTCCTTTTATATTGGAATCTCCGATATATTGGAAAGTGCTTAGATTACTATAGCAGTTTCTTTGTTCAGTTTTGCTTCGTAACAATTTTCCACAGATGCTTAAAATCTTCTCAGGTTAAGTATCTGACTGCCAGAGAACAAACCCCTTTGGACAAGCATCCTCAAAACAGTTTATACATGATATCTCATTACTGTTCACAGAGCAAACTGCAAGAGACATAATTGTACTTTTCCTGTTACTCACAAGCATCGTTATGATAGCCACACAAACTGCTTCTAGGAAAAGTGAAATTAGGAAGATCTATTAAACCTTTTAAGCAGTTTCATGAAACATTCCTGCAGAAAACTATGGCAGAGTCAACATCCTGTAGTCTCCCTGCTCTTTAAACCAACTGGCTCACTTCCTCCTTCCCGATAACTCAGTCTTGGGAATTTCAGATTTAGAACAAAGCCCAGCTAGCCACACAGGTATTATCACAGCAATACTAAGATTATTCTCTTGCTTAAAATAACTTCCTTGGCTCTAACCCTGCAAAGTAGCTCAATTTCTTCAAGATCTGCTGTCCCTGTTGCTATTCATGTCATTCTGCTGTAAACCAATGAGTTTGGGAGGCTGCTGCCAGAGCCCTGCTCCAGAGATGGCAGCAGGCATTTTCCACTTCTCCTGGACTAGGGAGGGTAAAGGCAGAGTGATCCGAGAGAGTAGGCACACTTCAAATAGCAGCTATTCAAGGGGAAGCAGGGAAGGAAAGTTGTAGGTGTCAAAAAAAAAAAAACCCCAATGCAAGTTCCCCCTTTTTCAAAGCCTGTTATACTAACAAAGATTTAAAGAGGTCAGGTCTGTGCCTGCTTTGGAATTAAATACAAATGGCAGGAACTGCATTTTAAACATCCTTTGCATCTTTCAGCACTGTATTTACTCTGTAAAAATGTCACTAAATGCAAAAAAATGCCTTAACGCTTAAGAAAATACTTTAATTGTAGATAGAAATCAGTGTAAGTAAGCTCTTGCCAAAGAATTATCTCTGATGTTCCAGATAGAAAAATAATTCAAAGGACAGAAGAAACTCCATATAAATCAAAGGAAATCCCCTAGTAAAGTTGTAGATATTGGAAAGCAAAGCTTAACTTTGCAGGTCCTCTGCCTTGCAGCTTATGAAAGTGACTGACTAGATGCAAGGAAGAAAATCTGCTTTAGACATAGTAAAACTTTTCCCAGTAGAGCATTTCTGTGTTTAAAATTATTTTTTTTTTAATCAAGTTTTAGAACAGATAATTCCAAAACTCTTATAGCTGTCTGTATACATGAACACATACATATATATAAAAAAATACACATTATATATATTATTCAAAACATCAACAACAGATGTTAACATACTTCATGTACTAGAGCATGCCATATAGAAGCCAAAATATTTCAAGTTTAAGTGTGTTTTTTCTAAACATCATCCTAGTAAATGAGATGGAAGTAAATGAGATGGAAACCAAATAATTGTGACTTCATTAAAACTCCTAATTTTTCCTAAACAAACCAACCAAAATTATTTCCCTACCCCCATAGGAAATATTTATTATTCTTCAACTGACTGGCAGAGGGAACCTACACAACCGGCATTTTCTGCAAGAGTTTGAGAGAAAGCCACTATGGCATTCTTGCAAAATACAAGCGTTTCAGGTAGATATGCTAACAAGATCACTGCAAACAAACAAAAAATTCCCCCCAAACAGCTATAAGCCTGAACCACACAAAAAAACCCCAGGTCATAAACCTTACATAAATTCAGTATAAACTACCAGCTGATATTTCTTTATCCAAGAGATTTACTTGTGCACCTGGGTTAAAAAGCCATCAAGATTTGCCACACTGATATCTGGAATTTTTGTTAAAACAATAACACAGTAGGTAGCTTATGCATAGCATTTTAGCATTACATCTCTAGTAACATCTACAGTTAATAAACAGGAACACAGCGATGTAAGTTCTGATTAGCACATAACTTTTTAGTTCTGAACTGAAAAAAAAAATCAATTTAAGCTCATTTTCTTTTAAAAAACTGTCCAGAATTACCCTCTCCCAGCTAGAACTTGCAGTTAGAATTGAATCCATTAGCCACTTTTGATTGCATAATTACAGCCAACCTTGCAATTTGATTACGAAGTCATGTAATGAGTCTGCATATAGACAACAAATTAAGTTAAATGGAGAAATAACAATAGCCTAAGAAAGCATACAGTAGAGTCATTTTACAAACTTATTTGAGTGAAAAACTACTTTGTGGATGCAATTCTTACTATACAAAATTAGATCATTAATCCAGTGTCACTTTTTAGAACTGAGATTCAATGACTGGTGAGCTGACAATCCTGCATGATTTACAGCAAACTGTCTGCCATCTGCCTGATATTAATCACTTTAGTCTGCAAATTTGGAATAAGGCAATGCTGTTGCAAACTACAGTCAACTCCCTTACATTTTTGCTGTGTAACACAACAAGGCGCTCTTATTTAGGAGAACCAGCTTGATACTCGAAAACAAAGTTAAAGCGAAGACAATAAGACTGAGTCCATCTGACTAGTTTTCCACTCCAGTGCAGAATTATTTTTTTCATGTCTTTATAAATATATTTCTTATCTGACTAGCTGTTTAATCAGCCATAACTTCATCCATATGTTTATGGACAACTATAGGTACCTGTACATACTACAGGTATCTAACTATAGGACAACTATAGCTAGCTATGAATAACCAGATTTACAAACACATGGAATAAGCAAGGGAGTTACTATGCAGCAAGTGTAAAGGATACTACCTGCAAGTTCATGGTATTATCCATTTATGTTTCTAGAAACATGAGATTTTTATAAGAATCTCACTTATTCAGAAAGTTTTTAAGGCTCAGCTCAGGCACAGAGCTTGCAAACATGAGAACAGTTTTTCCCAACATTCATAAAATAGGAAGTAAATAAAATCCCATAAAAAAAATAATCCAGTTGTCCTAGGAACTAGCTAGCGATTTGAGTCCTATGATTAACAATAGCAATCCTGATAGATTCTGCACGACTGCGATCAAATGGAAAAAAAAAAAAAAAAAAAAAGAAAATATGTATCCACACATTAAAAAAAAAAAAAAAAACACACACACACACAACACAATGCCTCTGCTACAGAAGTCAATCAAGTCACTAGAAAAATAAAAATGTATCTTCATGCAACGGATGGGGATTTGAGCAACCTGGTCTAGTGGAAGGTGTCCCTGCCCATGACAGGGGGGTTGGAACTAGATGATATTTAAGGTCCCTTCCAACAAAACCATTCTATGATTCAAGACTACAGCCAGTTCACACCCCTGAAAATGCCAAGCTTTACATTATAAAATGCAATGATGGGGAAAACAGGATGGAGTAAATGATCCAGGGAAATTTTGACTTTAAGCAAAAATTTATTTCAGCTGCTACAGCACAGCTGACTCCTCTTGACATTGGATATACCAGTTCCTTGCTTCCTCAGGACACATATGCCTTCCTCAGTTACAGTCTTGTCCAAGAGATTTCTGGGCTACTCTGGGAACAAGGTGGGGGGTTGCTATGTGACAGGATCTACATTTCAACATGCCCATCTCTGGGGCTAACACAAAACTAGTACCATACAGAGTAGCCTGATCTTCTTGAATCCAGCCAAAGCCCCAAGGAAGTCCAGCAATGAGGAGCCAACCTTTCCAAGAGATCAGTTTTGGAGACTCACACTGCCACACAATATACGATACGGTGCAGAGATGCTACTTGTGACATTGAGGTAGCTTGTACTCTTTTCACACTTTCTAGTAAAACACATGGGGCTTGAACTGGAACATCTGATCTTAGAAAGACATTAACAAGCTGGGACACAGGCTTAGGAGCCGTCACCCAAGATCAACTTTAAGAGTATTGGTTTTCATTTCTACATTACACACAAACGCTGCTAGAAGTCAGATAGCTAGAGATTTAAACACAGCTGCCAACCTGTATAAAGGTTTTATGGTTATTCAAGAATACAAGGCTTTTTGATAACATAGTTGAGAAACGTTAAAATTATGTCTCTCTGATACAACTGTGAGAGTTGCACAATCAAAGGACATTTAAAATTAGATAGCAAGTTTGCTTTTCTGAATCTTGCTTCATCCAATCTATTTCACAATCATTTATTTTCCTGTTGACAGTTGAGGTCAGTGCAAGAGCAGCAAGTCATATCTCACACTTCAGGAGTTTATGCAATGGCTGGCAACCGGACAGTATTTCTGACATCTGGGAACTAATTTGCAAGAAAAGCTGGTGAAATGAGGCCATCCTGAGGTATAAACACAAGTCTAATGATATCTTCCAGCTTTGCAGATCACTTTTTAGAGTTGAATCTATGCAGTTACATGTATAGCTTCAGTTGTCATTGCAAAGTCTTTCCTACACACAACTCTTACTTAATCAATGAAACAAACCAAACAAGACTCTCTAACACACTTGAACAAGTTATGATACTGGAAAACATTTAAAGAAAATGAATAAATGAAAACTTATCTCTCACATACACAAAGAAAAACAATTCATGGAGATATTAACCCCTAAAGATCCTGCTCTGCATATTTTGGAATTTCTAGAAACCAGCAGCTGTGCTGAATACTTTTTCTGCATACAGCAGCAAACATTCAGGTGTGATCATTCAGTAACTGTAAAGTTATCTATTGTTTTGGGTAAAGGATCTTCTCAGACATTTGCTCAATTTTCCACTAGCCAGCCATCATATCTTGTTACAAGATACCTGTGCATCACAAGATAACGTATAAGAGTACAGTCTTGGCTAGGCCCCTATAAGCCCAGTCTTCCCTCTATGAAAAAGCGTTTTCAGTATAAGCACTTTGCTGGAATGTCAGGTAAGGATAAAGATCCTTGCTTGTCCATTACAGTTGAGGCTCTTCCCTCAGGTTCCCATATCCCTTTTGTCATTGACTGAAGTTAATTACTAGAATATCAAACACACAAAAAGTTTTATTGTGGAAAAAAAAAATTTTACTTGCCAAAAAAAAAAATCTGTTGAAGCCAATGAGAAACTTCAGATGACACACAAGCCCTTGTACACAGCTCAAGCACAAATTCAGCACATTCATTTTCAGGAAAGAACAGCAATCTTGGCCTGGTACCACCCTGCAGCAGGTCAGCAGCTTAGAGCAGCTGTTTCTGTAGGCTATATTATACCATACTCTTCTTGGTTTCCACTTCACTTTATTTTGACTTGAACCAAATGTCCTGATTGCATTTGCAGTTTGAAGCTGTCTGAAGAAAAGGCATCCAACAAGCCTTTGCTGCCTGCTTTGCAGGAACCTCAGCAGACCACTCTATAAAGTGCCATGCTACCTTGGCAGCTGTCGTATGCAAACAGCAGTGCATTACCACTTTCCCGCATGGAAGCAAGCCATATTTGTGCCCCTTTTCACTCAGGAGTAGCACCATCTCACATGTCATCACATCAAGCAGTGACACCACACTGAAACCCACTCCAATGCTGAGCTCAGTTATGAGCCGCACGAAAGACAAACATAAGGGAAGGAGTACCCATAGCGTCCTTAAGTTTGGTACTTTACTCTTCCAGATTGAATATAGGCATCCTTGTATGTCAACATGCCCTTTTCAGTATCTTTTTTCAGGAACAGGGATCCTGAAACAGAGCTGAGCCTCCTCCCAATTCCTACACACTACAGCTCTGGAGCCCTATATCCAAGACCCTCCATCCATGGAGTATGGACATCCAAGGATTTGTTCAGGATCTTTACATTGAGGGCACAGCTGTCAAATGGTCCCCAGTTTCTGGGTCTTCAAGGAGATACTGTTCATCATCTTGAAGATCATGGACACCAATTGCTGCTTTCCTCATACCCCACAGTAGTGATGAGGTTAGTAGCCTCCTCATCCTGCTGCTGTGTTACGCTGCTGGCAGAGCAGCTCCAGTCACACTCATGGCACAAGCTGATGAGCAGCAGTGCAATTTCCTCAGTGCCCTAGGTGGATTTTCTGGGAAGCCCAGGTGTTGAAAACCTGTGTGGACAATTAGAGAAAGGGGAAAAATAAAAACTGGTCTATTGTGGAGACAAAAGGTTCAGAAAATGACTTGGCGAGGGCAAAGAAAATTGAGCATAAAAAAAAGCAAGACTACAGACATGAAGGAACAGCAGAGATGCTGCTAGAAGACTGACATTTGATAGCAAGTACAAAGGTGCCCACGTCATTTGGCTCCTTTAACAGTGTAAGAAGCATTCTCAGATTGTCACAGATCAGTAACACTGCATCTGTGCACATCTTCAGAATAACCTGCAGGGCTTCACTGATTTGGATCCCATGCATTGATTTGGACCCCTGGTATGCCCAATGCATGCACCCAGAGAAGATCTTCTATTTTGGTTTCAACCCAAAAGAATGTATTTTATGCATACTTGCAACACTCTGCACTCCAAACTCTATTCCCACTCACAGCCTTTACTCCTGTACAAGAAGCAAATATGCATAAAGACACAGATACATAAAGTTAGAAGGGAATGTTGTTTTCTTTATAACTATTTCAGTTCTTTAACATGCTTATTAAAAGATCAGCACAGATGACAAGGAGGTTGGTCTGTTCTTTCATCTCAGTAGATGAAGAACAATAAAGTAGCTACAGTATCCTTAACCCATGCCATAAAGTACAGGTCATTCTGTATACATAGTCCATGCTTCAAATGTCAGAGGGTTTGGGAGATTTTGTGATAAATTAGTATTTTCATGCTAGATCACTCCCTTCCTGAAAGCCTTCAGTGACTCAAAGTGATGAGAGTTCCCAATTAAGCCACAGATCAGCAAAACCTCAAAACACTAGTGTGTTCATGCTATGAGACTGCCAGACTCACTAATACAGCCCCTTTATTTTGCATCAGTCATGAACTGTGAATCAAGATGCTGTACCAGCAGGTGGAGATAACCATGAGACTTGCTCTGAAGTACTAGTTTTATTTCAACACCACCACTCTTATGCCAAGTGAATCTCTGTTGCTCATGCAAGAATAAGTGTTCCTCCTTCTTCTAACCCTTTCTTGGTAACCACGTATGTACATCCTACAAAAATAATTGTTTTTTGTTTCTCCACTGCTCAACCTCCCATCTCCGTAATGAATTTAAGGCATAGTACCTTTCCACAGCAATCAAATATTGAGTTGGCTTTTGTTTGTTTTAAATACAGTAGTGTACAGACAAAAAAAAAAAATCAGAGAAGCTCATGATCTGGAAAGTCACTGTAGAAGTTATGTTACTTGATGTATCTAGAAAGATAAAATTCTAAAAAAAATATGAAGGCTAGCCTACTTTCTAATTTAAGTAGTATACTAGTTACAAGTTATGTTCAGAATCTTATTTAAAAAAAAACAATTTGATAAAGAATTTTTAAAAACACTTAAAAGGAAAGATAAGAATATCAAGAGATACCCTGAAACGTGAGTTGGGTGGGTGACTACATCGGGCACAGATAACTAGTAACTTCCAAATCTTAAAAAAAGAAATTTAAAATCATTGAATAGTTTTTCTGTAGAAAATGAAAACAAAATTAATCTATCACTCCAAAACTTACTGCTATTTTAATCTACTAGGGAATCACAGCCCGTAATAAAACAGGTAACAGCATTTCCAGACCAACTTGATCAATCTTGCCTAGTTTGGTTTTTATTTAATTAGTTTCAGCTGTGTTTAGAATACAGTTTTCATTTTGCCAAGAGGATCTTTTTCTTCCTGTTTTGCTCATTTTTTACATGGGAGTTTCCTGGCAATCATTTAATTATCTTATCTATTGTAAGACTTTTGTCATCTTAGATACCTTTCCTACCACTGAGTCAGATCTCTGCTATGATTACCAAATTTTAAAATCAGGGGATAAGTTCTTACTCTCCAATTGTAAGATATCCTGCTTCTACATACAGGCAAGGCCTAGTAATATATGCACAATAGATGATGTGCTTTTTTCCAAGGAAGTGATGAAGTAGTAATAAAACTGCATTATTAGTATACAGTATTAAGTTCTCGTTAGACTGTAAAACCAAAAGCCACCCTCCTCCTGTATAATCTTTGGTTGGCCTTCAGATTCCAAATACAACTTTTGATTCATCCTTTGTCACCTTAAGAAGTAACAGTCAGAGCCATTTTCCCCTCTAACAAATTTCAGAAAATTCTTGACAGAGGCTGATTTGCTAACAAGTTCTTTAAATCAGGCAAGAACAAGTCACTTGCCATTGGAAGAAAGCTAGAAATAGTTCTCCAAATTCGAACAGAAGTGGGGGTATTTGGTATCTGCTGGAGAGTACTCCTTGGAACACTTTATCTGAGTTTCTTAGTTTGTTTTCCCTCAGTGGATGAATAACTGATTCACGGTAGCAGCAAAAGAGAAGAGAGCGCAAAAGCACTTGCTTCAGAATAAAGCACATAACTAGACAGAGGTCACAAACAAGGTGCCAAGCCAGGGAGTGCCCATCATATGATCCTTTTGCTTAGGCTTACTACCAATTTCACTGTGCATGCTGATCATCAGTAAATGTGCAAGCCAAGTCCATATGGCACATGTAGTGTGTCTGATAGGTCACACGGTTTGTAGGACAAAGTAACTCCCCGCTGAACCGTTCAGCAGCATGTACTCAATAGTCCTTGCTTTGTATGTTTGGCTTTCCCCTATTGCTTCTAGCAACACCATATATTGGGACTCTGTTTAAGAAACAAAGCTGAAAGCTGATTTTTTTTTCTTCCATATTAGAAAGAAACCATTAGATGAACTTTGGAATAGAATTAGAAATGAGCATTTCCTTCAAACCGGGCACAGTGTGACACAAAGAACTCTGCAAAAGTGCACTTCTTGTTCAGGATAGAGAGGGAAACAAAAACCTGTTTACCAGTTTCTACAGAATGAATTAGGAAGAATACTTTTTCCCTATACTTTTTCCAGACTTTTAGCTGAAAATTATTATATCAGTTCCCTTCTACTCTACTCTATTTTTGCACTACATTTCCCTTGTTACAAGAGTTGAAAAAGTGAGGAACAAATATCATGACTCATTTCAGCAAATGGGGGTCAAAAAAAGAAGGAGGGGGGTGGCAGCATCTCAAACATTTCCAATAGAAGAGGTATAAAAGTAGAGGGGTCTGTTTCCATTTTGTTTTTTCTTATGTTTAGATTTGAAGGTCTGTTATATTAGAAACACAAAATCCAAACTGAAACACAACTATTGAAGGAATTCTTAAAATACTTCTGCTCTCAAAACTGGACAGATGCGAGACAAACAGTTGCAAGTAATTTATTACCAAAAAAGTAAAACTTCGATACAGTGGTCTGCAATCAGTAGCAGTTTTGTTGCAGTTCCTGGTACACAAGGATAGCATCATACATGAATTGAAATACTGCATCTTTGCAGAAGTTGATCAAGAAAGGTGGTGGGTATTTTTAATTTTTTTTTTTCCTTTTTAAAAAAGTCCTCGGTATAACCCAAATATTCTGCAAGTGTTACATGACTCACACTGTTATCAAAAGTATGCTTTTTTGTTTTTAAACTGTCATGAGTTTTCAGCATTAGAATGTGTCTCTTCCAGTAAAAGAGGTATAAAGCTAGAAGTTTGTGCCCATTCTAACCATACGCAGAGATTTAGATTGCACACAACCCAGTCAGAAGTCAAACTCTGAAATTTATCCTTGTTTACCAGTTCAAAATGTGGTGTTCTGGACATTTCAAAAAAAGACTACTTCTTTTCATTTTTCCTCTAAGATGATGATGGATGGCTTCAAGCATAAAAAGATTTAGTTAATCTTCAGTAGCATTAAAAGAATTAACAACTTCATTTTAAGATGCTTATAAAACAAGTTTAAGGAACCTAAATATAAAGGCTACTGATTTTAAAGTGCTAAGTACCATTACAAATCCTATTGAACGCTGGTCTAAATACACAGCAGTAAGTTGATTCCCCTCTTTTTTTTTTTTCAAAAAGGTCTAGCATACATTTACGTATTTGCACAGCTTTCACTAAGTTCAATATTAAACCTTCTTATAAACATGGTATGCCTTACGCACTTCACTTCCACCTCTTTTCATTGTTAGGTGGGAGATGTAGATAGCGTTGCAGGTCACCCCTAAGTATTAGTATTTGACCACCTGTGTACTTCATTTGCTCTCTATGAAAAAAATCCTAGCATGCCCTTAGGAATACAAAGTACTCAAGTAAATACAGGTTTCTGTCATGCATAAATCTAAGCATATGCCCATTACAATCCAGGTGCTGTTTGTATCTAAACCCAAATTAACTCCCACTTAACCCTACAGAGAATAGAAAACACAGTAAGTCTTTTTTGCATTTAAAAAGAAAGTTATTTTATAATTGCCCAAATCTATTCTTCAGCTGAACAAAACTTTTCAGAGTAGGACAGAAGTATCAAACAAGCTGGGAAAGCAATGTCCATTCAAATCTCCACAAAAAGATCTAAAAGATGGAAATCCCTAATCCAACCATGCTCTAAAGAGTTACTGTAGGTGCACTCAATCCCACTGTCCATGTCACTGACAAAGATGTTAAACAGTGCTGGTCCCAATACAGATGCCTGAGGAATGCCACTTGTCACCAGTCTCCACTTGGACATCACACCGTTGACAGCCACTCTGAGTGCAGCCATCCAGCCAGTTCCTTACCCACCGAGTGGTCCATCCATCAAATCCACATCTCTCCAATTTAGAGACAAGGATATCGTGCGGGACGATATCTTGTCAAATGCTTTGCACAAGTCCAGGTAGATGACATCAGTTGCTCTTCCCTCATCTACCAACACTGTAATCCCATCATAGAAGGTCAGCAAATTCATCAGGCATGATTTGCCCTTAGTGAAGCCATGTTGGTTGTCACCAATCACCTCCTTATTTTCCATGTGCCTTAGCACAGTTTCCACAGCTTTGTGTGGGTCTCTAATCTTACTCTACATTGCTACAGTGGAAGCCATATTAAATCATACTCTTGATGACATGAAGCCTGGTGAGCAAGAACACCGAAACTGCCAACCGCTGGTTCTCCCCCCATATCCCCTTCAATAGACACAGAGAAGTCTGTAAATAATTTGTGCAACCATGATCTTAAACTGAAAATACTGCAGCTAACGTATTTATGTTAATGTGCTGAGTGAGTGCCAACATGCAAGCCTTCAGCAAATCTTGCACAACCCAAACTCAGTTTTCATTTGTAGACATAAGTGCATATAACAACATCTGAGTAGCTTTGATGGCTCATTTTATCAAGATCTCCACAATATTTGCAGCATGCTGATATGAGACCCAGTCTAGACCATGATAGAGCATTAAAAACAAACTAATTTCACACTGAGGTTAATTAGAGCCACAGTCAGTCTGTGGCTAGTAAGACGAACACTTAAAGAATTATACAATTTATGCAGATTTAGTTACAAATCTTGTATGCGTGCCAAAGGACGTAAAAATACATTGGCCACATTCTGAAGATGTTTCAGCATGATTTTGTGCTTCATTTTTTAAGCTATTTGAATGTTTTGCAGAAATTGTTTCACAGCTCTTATCCTTCACTCAGTTCTACTAACCATCTTCCCCTTTTCATTTAATACACTGAACATCCATATTGTAAGTTGCAGAATTATGTTAAAAAGTAATTACTACATATAGACTCAACAGCTCCATCCACTCTATGCCCTAGCAACCTCTTCTAAAATTTTATATCAAGCTTGGGCAATGTACCAAACACCATCCTCTTCATTATGCTTGCTCTTACAAAGTTGATGGGTAGATTTTCCATCTGCTACATCTTGCAGCCCTGAGGCACACATTAATTCAGGTCATTGACTACTGTCTCCCTGATCTTCTCTAGAATTCATTTCCTAATTCTTGTCTGCAAAGGTTCACACTTACACAGCACAGGGAGGACAGGGGCCTGACTTTCACAAACAGAATAGGAAGTCTCCCTCCATGGGTACGTTCAGTTCTGGTGTTTTTATTCCACAGTGATGGCACTTGGTGGACTCTTACAGCCATAGCAGCACTGCTGGTCTGGACATAAAGCAAATTCACAGATACTACTGCTCCTTCTGAGTTACGGAGCAGCTTAAAGCGGCACATTTATGTTAGGTAATTGCCTAAATATATTAAACAGATTTCATCACAAACCCCAGTTTTCCCAAATATGAGTACCTCTGTACCTGAACTGTCACATATCACTAACCCATTTCAGCACTGCAGATGTTCACCGTGTCTGCCTGAAACACCGAAATCACAAAGCACATGAGCATGCTACCATTATGTGACTCTACCAATTCATGAGAGGCTTACTTTCACAAGTTGCTTCTTTGGCAGCCCATAAGGCACAAGTAATTCCAGCAAAAGGCATCTTCCCCTGAGGTAGTCTGCCACATTGCCTCACAAAGCATGCCAGACCAGAAGCACCAATACTACTCTGAATGTTGTTGTAAATGCAGGAGCATCAATACCACTCTGAATGGGAAAGCCATGGGCAAACACATTGTGTGCTGCTATGGGACTGTGTTTCTCTCCATGCCTCTCTTCCTCTTTCATTCAGGTAACTAGTGAATGACGCTAGATAGATAGTGGAACACTGCCATTACTGCATAATTTGCTTGGAAGGTTATTTTTAATATTTCAGGAGCTTTGAACTTCAGGAAAATCCTCTTCAAGACTACCTCTGTGGTTGAAAACCTTTGGCATTGGCACTGAAATTGGTTGACACAGCATGCAATGACTATTGCTAAAATCCAATGCCCAAGTAAAGAAACTAAAGGGATCTATACCTTCTTAGCAGTGCCACAGAATTACTGGACCCCAGCTGACATCTGTTAACATCAAAAGAAGTTACATGAAAAGTTTCCACATATACCAATGAGAGAATATATTCCTAAATTTAGAACAAATGTATGCTGGAAAGGAAACACCCACTATTACTTAAACAAAGAGACAGTTGACTGAAAATTTGTTTGATATACCATCGTGCTCTGCAATTCCTCTGAGGTAATTTATGATTCTTGGCTATTTTATAGCTTGTTCATCAATTCATGAAAGAGTCCTCCTAGAGAAACCAAAATTAAGGAAGGACACAAAATACACCATTACATTACACACTTCACAAGCAAATGCTTCCCTTCATGTACTATGAAGAACCGCAAATTTTAACAACAAGGTGTGATCTCTACACAAGGAGTAGGATCACTACCCAAAATCTTGTGATTATATCTTCAGAGAAATCAATGCCTAAAGGAAAGTATGCTAGACACATGTGCAGCCTAAACCAAATTTATTCTGGAGGAAAAGATGAAACACGAATAGCAGCTGTGACACAAAGTACCTTGTATGTCTCTGCAGACTCGAACAAACTTGAAGTTCAATATCTTCCTTCTAAATGTGTTCAGTCAGGAGGAGCAAGACAAAATAGTTTAGACTATCTTCATGCAGTGTATATTTAAAGACTACCCCAACAACAAAAAAAAAAATAAAAGATAAAAATCATGGGAAAGCGGATTAGAAGTCAGAGAGTGGGAGCATGGATGTCATGTTACTGCATATAGCAGTAAAATCCACAGAGCAATTTTGTGCAAAGCTCTCAAAACGTATGCAGCTTGGAGTTTTTTTTCCTTATACAGAACATTTAGGTTAACAGGAGGTTTCACAGGAGTGATATCTGGATGTACTTCAGATAACTTGGCTGCTCAAAGTCTATAACTTCCCTTACTCTGCTCTGGTGACCAGCTTTTATTTCCAGGTATTACCCCCTCCACCCTCAAGACAACCTAGTTTCTTGCTGCTACGTGCTACTAAAGGAGGGGTGTGGGGAGATATATTTGTTCTGTTCTAGTGAGAAGTATGACTTCTTCATAAAACCTTGCAACCTCCATTAAGTCAGTGTTTGAGACCACAAGAAGGGGTGGGCCACAACTGAAGAGATCATGAAGGAACCTTCATTGACAGTATTCTGACATAACTCATGAATGGGTCTGTCTTCAGCAAATGTAAAAGATACATGTTTTAGTGTAACTTCATAGGAAATGAATGCATGCCAGTAGATGCTGGTACAAAGGAGTAAGACAGTAACATATTATTCAGAGTGAAACATGATAGCCCAAGGTTTACCATATGAGCCAAATCATGACTTTATTACGTAGAATGACTACTTTTTCCACCTATCTAGCATCTTAAAAATGAAGCTTCAGGTCTGTGGTGTCTTTGGTCCAAACGTAATAAGGTCTAAGTACAAGATGAATTGCAGATTGCTTTCTGGACAGACCTACTGCAGCAGACATGAGAACTAATAAAATGGACATCCACCACCACACCCCTCTCACCCCCCCCCCCCCCCCAGAAAAAAACAAACCACAACAAAAAACCCACCCACCATCAATCAATCTGCTAAGACTTTCTCCTGGCTACTTTCCTTTCAAGGTGACCCACTATATGTCTTGCTCTACAGCCAGCAAACCTGAAAGTCCACCCTCCCAGGCTGAGGAAACAAACCAGTCACCCTGACTAAGGAAAATTACAGATTTCAAGTTGCCTAGCTAGCTGGGGCACTGACAGTTATTCCCATTAGGAAATACAAATGAAATTTATGTTTCATAATCCATAGACTACCACTGTTTAAAATATTTGAGATACTTATAATAGAAGTACAGAATACTGGAGAACATAGTACATGGAGGCAAATGCGTATTTACCACATTTTAAAAGTCACCAGTCAAGCCTCCTGCTCATCAGGTTTGACTTTGTACTTGTATTAAACTAGAAGTAACTTTGGCTTAAGCAGGGTGGACACCACCCACAGCAACTAACTCCCTAGCCTGAAAGCTGAGGAATACATAAATTAACATGAAGCTTCCTTCCCCTGAAGGTTTTGTTTAATTTTAGAAGTGTCAGGGAAATGTTAATGTTACATTTTGTTGCATATTTTCCAGCAGCATGTGGCATATGCCAAGAAGGGAAATAACACTGTTTGTCATTATGACTTTACAAGTCATGGAGGAAGAAAGAAAAAAAAGGAACCTAATTAAACCTGTAATTCATAGATCTGTTAAATACTGTTCTCTGCTATTCAAACTAGATTTAATAGTTAAAGGTGAATACAAAGTTCTTTCTCCGCTTCCCCAAACTGCTGATTTATTACAAACAAGGATAAAATATTTTTCATCAAGAGAGTTTGCATGTGAAAAATTTGACTTATCAAATTGGGGAAAAAAGTTGTCATAATTGATTCATCATTTTCAAACAAATTCTTATTTACACGATTGTTAAGTTTAAACATTGTACCAAGTGATAAAAATAAAAATCACTAACCGAAACAGAAGTATTTGGGAATAAGTGAAATAGACCAAGACATTTAAATATTTACAGATTCAAAATTTCATGAAGTGGGACAATTGTTTCCTATCCAACTCAACTGCCACTCATGACTCTCCTGCATAACAGAAATAAATTTAAGTGATATATTTAAGTGTGTACACACAGAAAATGAAGAACCCAACACCACATTCTGGCTTTTCTCCCTTTGCCTAAGATATTGAGAAATACCTGTAAAATTTCATTTCATTTAGGCTTCATTAGAATAGTTACTGGAGTTTATCCAAGCATCAAGTTTTTACTAGACATCACTATTCCTTTTAATTCCCCCACCTACCTTTAGCCAGTCTCCTCCTTGCATCAATCCTACATCTAAGTTGATAAAATATTTGGTCCTCATTTTGCTTCCTCTTTTGTGGTCTGCATCTATTACATAGAAATATTGCAAAAGAAACTAACATGGTGCTTGTGGCATAAATTAATGCAAAGTTGCATTTTCAACACTTTTTAAAGTAAAACAGAGATATAAATGCAACTTTGTCTGACTGTCATAGCAAAGCCGATCACTTCAACGAAGAGCTTTTTTATCTTGAAATGCATAAGAACATTAATATTACAGGCTAAGAAAGGGCTTATTGTCTGTTCCTCTGTTTTCCATCAAGATTAGCAGCAAGTCTGACTGAGTTAAAGAGTTTGCATTGTCCGTAATTTCTCTGGGATAACTGCATTATGGTCAGTGGGGTTGTGCCAGAGAAAGGGAAGCACCAGTCTTCCACAAATATAGAGCATACTTCAGAACATGATGCTCTGAAAGAAGATAAGGAAGTAAAATTTGAATCCAAACCAGCTTGCTCTGCTTTGGCTAGACCAAGTTGCCTGGAAAGAGCATCACTTCCTATTCTTCCCAGCCCTAAAGAGATACAGTACAGTAGTACTGGAAACAATCCAATGCACAACTGACATGGCTGGAAACACTTCAAGTCAGAAGGCTCTTTCTTGCCCATATCATTACAGGCTTTATTTTTATACATACATATATTTTTAATAAATACAGAGGTGTTACTGACTACTTTATTGCATCAAAACACACAAGGTGGTTTCACATTTTTTTCTTCATTCATGTTTTCTTTAAGCCACCTGCCTATCTATATGCAGAAATGTTAGAGCAGATGGGTATTGACAACTACTATACAAGTGCCAGAGATTCCAACTGGTACTAAAAAACTTCAAATGTCAATGCTGTCAACTGCTCAGAGTACCCTCAACTTTTACAAGCTTTTAGACTTCAGAGTTCTCATATTAGAGACATGCATTCACTTGCAGTTACAAGAACTACCATCTTATGTCTGTGGAGGTGACTTGCACTGGTGCCACAGCTCTTCATGGCACATACATGGGCATCTACGGAGAACACAGACCGAAGGAGCAGCATTTGCAGTCAGCTGATGCTGGCAATGTTCACCATATACATCCACTCATGCTGCTGCATCTCTCAAGGATATCACACTGGTACCTCACTGACCCACCAGCACAGCATCAGTGTATTATGCTTACTCTGTTGTTGAGATATGCTATACTAAGGAAACTGGTTTTGTGGGAAGAGTGGGAACTGAGGCACAAAGCCAGTGTAAATAGCCATGTGGCAGGTCTTTGCCAACCCCCTTAGGCCTTCAACACAGGACCACTAACTAGCTTGCAGAATTTATTTAAAAAAAAAAAAAGTCAAATTAATAACTTAGGGAAATAGAGAAAACAGTGTTATTAGGGAGGCCAACATCCTATTACTATTACCTCTATTTCATCTCAGTAAAGCAGTTCGTTAGATGCTCGGCTGAGCTTTCCACAGAATTCCTCCAGTGGATGCTGAAACCAGAAACACGACCTTTCTCAGGCTTTCCAGCAGAATTTTCCATGAATTTAGGTTTTAGACATCACTAGGCTTATTGCTGAAAAGATACTAGCCAGAAAGACTGTACAGTATTGGTATCACCATAAAACAGAAATGCAAAAATAAGTTTTGCTTGGAGTCATATGAGGGAATGGGGAAAAAGAACCCAAAAGACTAAAAACCAGAACATTCTGTAATTGTAACTGGAGGATTTTGGAAAGAAAACAATTTGGAAAAGAAACTCTAATCCCATCATGTTCATTCTCTCATAGAAGCTGAGAAATTGCTTTCTGTAAAAATAAACAGAAATGAACATTTCTGTATGGGCTATAAATGCCAGAACATTGAAGAAACAACTTTAATTTTGTCAGGACTGAAAGGATAAGTAATAAATTGGCAGAGCTGCTTAGATATTTGTGAACTCTCATAAATATTACCTACCACAAGTCTAAATCACCGCCAGCTCTGGCCTGTGTTAGCCTATTTTAATATCTTACCAACTCCTCTGCCAGAGGATAACCGACCTTTTAAAGATTTTCTTCTAGTGCATACAAGATAGTGTCAAGTAAATTATTACCAGTTCTTGGAGACTGGAAATCCACAAATTTCATTTCTAATCCTTTGGACAGACCATTACCTCAAACCATGATTTATTAGCTTTTTAAGAGCTTTTTACATTGATGAAATCCCAACATACAACTAAATATTTTAGAGTAATAGGTCTTGCAATGAGTACCACTGTCCACAGAATAGATGAGCAACCATTAGATTTATCAAAGCTGTACTATGGATTACCAAGAATAATAAACTTGTGTAACAGTGGGTTCCACTTTTCAGCTGGATTCTTCTGTTTACTAAGATAAGATGACTGGCGCACACACACTACAATCCATATGGATTAAAATATATATATTACATCCCCACTGATTTAGACTAAAATGAAGCAGTATAATAGAATTTGAATCAGCTCTGTTTCTTTTTCTGAATTTTCAAACTATATATCTGTATATCTGAACTAGCTGACAAAAAAAACCCACAAAACAAACACACAGAAAAGACATAGCTTAAGACCACCATGCACCAGGTTGCAAAGCACATGCAGTGACAAACCCAGTAGCATGCATTGACAGTACAAAAAAGGCTGTGCGTTTTAGTTTCTCTAGTAGAAGGGAATAAAATGTGAACCAAGCACAAGAGAATGACTGGATCTTGGGAAGTTGCTTTAGTTCTATTGGAAAAAAAGAAAAAGTGTAACAATAATGCCTTTCAAATAAGAGCTAATTTTCCTTTTAAATCCATATGGTCAAGTTAAAAAAAAAAAAGAGAATTAGCCCCCACATACATTTCCCTATCTGCAGCAGAGGCCTGTGGCAAATGCAGGAATTACACCGCAATTACTGTTGCGTCCACTTTGATTTCTAACTGCAGGGAGAGTAGACTGAAACTGTGACCAGAAAAACTCCACAGCTTCTCCAAAGGCCAACTGGATCTGCCTGTTTTACTAAACAGAAGAGAGTCCCTACTCCTATTTCTGAGAAACCCTTGGCTCTGTAGATGAGTGCAGCCACAAGATTTGTTGGTACTTCAGATCCATGTATCCTTCCATTGTAGCACTTCCCCTTGTCCATTTCTGAATTGTCAGAATTAAACATCAAAATTGCCATGGGGGTGGCATAATACTCTCTTGTTTGTCAGGGAACATATTCCTTAAGCTTTACAGAGGGGTTTTGTTGTTTTTTTCAGTTAAAGGGAAGGGTGAATTGGGCGCAGGCCCAAGCAACTATCAGATGGCAATGGCTTAACATTTCACATACATGAAAAAGGAATACGGGTATGAACTGCAATGAGGGTTGAAAGCTGTACAATTATAACAGGTTCTATATACAGCAATTTACTCTGATGCAACTCCAGGATTGGGGGGTGGTATCTAATATTACAAATTTACCATCCCAATTTACCATTTCACTGTTAAGGTAAGATTTTAAGTTTCCATATCCTGCAAGTATAACAGTGTAGGCACAGCCTCAGGTTTCTACAGAGTCCTAACGATAAGAGTTTCAGATTACCTGAATTTGAGACATGTGGCTTTATTAAGACCCTAAAACAAATAGTCTAGATATTAAAAACACCACATTAAAATACAGGCCTACACAAATTCCAGAGCAAATCATTTTAAATACACGCTCCCTGCTTTCACGCTACACAACTCAGCAGAGTGTTCTGTTTTCTCATTTAAAAGCTGAATCTTTGCCATAAAGATGCTCTCCTGCTGGTAAGTGAGATGTTTCAGAAGATACAAGTAGTCAAAGTACAACTTTAAAAGCCTATGTTTCTAGAGTGATAAATATTACTTTTGTTATTGCCACTGCAACTTTTATGTATAACTGCAGGCTGCAGCATAACAAAATGGAAAGATTTTAAAATTGTAATTTTTGAAAAAAAAATCCTGCATTAAAGCAAGTAACTTATTTTATGCTTGTTCTGTTCTTGCCCAGAAAAGTTTAATATGCTAAATATCTGACTCTTTAGATACAAAGATCACTTTGCTTTGTTTACTCCCTATCAGCAAGAAGGGAACATTATGTCTTTACTTTGAAGGGATGCTATAAGATAAATCTGTTAAATATTTGTGGGATGTTACAGCAGTAAGCTGACAAAGCCAATGCACAGAAAATATCTGCAGATGAGACGAGAAGGACCACAGAAACAAGTTTGACCTACTGCTTTAGTTGAAAGTAACACTTAAAGGTTGATCCTCTCCACGTAGTTATCGCTTTTCCCATTTGAAAAATGAAACACCCCTGCATGTCATTTCTCAGAATGAAACAGAGACTATTTCTGTACACAGCACCAGGGTCCCAACCAGACCCTTCCATTAGTGACTATTAGTTTTCTTGCTGCAGATGAAACAGGGTAACTAATTTCCTTGATTCCACCAAATCTGAGTAGAATATATAGATATTCTAAAAATCCTCTAGATTTCCTCATTGTGTAACATATAGATAACATTGATTCATATATTATATTACATCATGACATCATGCTATTACACTGAACAGTAATCCCGGAAAGTGAAAGTCACAGATGTATTGGATACTAAATATCCCACTTGATACAGGCGTGACACGTCTCCTCAGCTTTCCCTCATACAGCCTCTGCCCCATTCCCAAACAGAAACTGCACACCTTATGTGTCAGAACCCTTTCCCACACCAAAACTGCTACCTCCTCATTACCACCCCTCTGTCTCAAGCATCGTCTCTGCTCCAGAGGTACGAGATGGCCCCTCTTACACAGAGGATCCAATCAGTCACGTTCCCCCTTGCATTTAGCCTTGAAGCCCAATGCTTTCCACACACACACAGGCACCCAGCCTTGGGTACCTGAAAGCTTGGCTGCTTTTATCAGCTGTACCAGTCCAACTATTGAGACATAACCTCAGCGTACAAACCATTTCTTTCTTCCTCATGTCCTTAAACAGTTTTTGCCAAACACACAACACACCATACCACAATAAAAGATTCCCAGAATGCTATGATTTACTCTCTCTGGAAAGATAAAACAGATTGAGTTTTGTGAACATATTTGTCCAATTTCAGCATGTTAAGCATATTTAAAAGCGCCAGCCCAGTTTACGCTTTTAGCAGCTATAAGGATCTCTCCTTTTTCTAAACACTGGAGAGAGTTTTCCTAGCAGGCTTTTAAGAGTCTTATTTTGAAGAAGTGTGGACTATAACGGTCAGGAAATCATTTCTTTAGGCAAGTTCCAGAGTACACCAGGACCGAGATGCTTCGAAAGCCCGTTTGCCAGTTGACTTTGTCCCACTTTGCAAACAAAAACAACTCTTTAGAAAGCACTTTCTTAAAGCTGTTAATCCTTTAAAAAAGAGAAACAATTCTTAAATTATCTACCCTATAAAAGCAAACGGAGCCCAAGGGAGTCTTTCTGAATGGTTTACATAGTTATTTGAATAGGTTCCTTCTAAAATGTATACAACATGCAAATAACTATTACAGAGCTGTAACACATGAAAAAACATCTTTTATTCTGTTTTCTTGAGCATGTAAAGGAAGAACACTTACTTTGTATTCAGGAAATGTAGGCAACAATGACATATAATCGACTAAGAAACAAGATATTTAGCAAACAAAGATCAAACTCATTGCCTTCAAAATTGCAGACTTATTTGCTGTTAAAACACACACACAAATTAATTCATTAAGAGTATTAAAGAGGAAACTGATGGCATCTCCTGCCATACTGAGAGTACATAGCCCCTAAATGCTGAGTGTTCCACTTGGGACTTGTATTCCACATTCAGTTACACATCCAGAACTCCCCCCACGGTATGATAAGTATCATCTAAAATCATCTGGATCAGTCCTTAATTACTACATCAACCATGTCAACTGCAACAGGGACTTGGGGAACTGCTAGATACCCACACATTCCACTCATTTAGACAGTAAGTGTTGCTCAGTATCTCAAAGAAAGAGCAGATCATTTAAGCAGTTTATAATATCCTCTGGAAGACCAGATTCACAAGATCCAGTATTTCATCAAAATATGAAAACATGGTCATTCAAGTAGACCAGAAGCAAGTGTGTCATTCAATCCTGAAAAAGCACAGATAAGCGCATATTACAGATGAGGAAGATTATTTTCACCTTCAAGATTTTTATCTCAAATTAAGTATACACTCTATAGTGTTACTGAAGTGACACCAGGAATTAATGCACCACAAAGCCTATTGTCACCGTGGTACAACTTTTCTCGATATAAAATGCTTTTACAAAACTAGACCAACAGACAGTGGAAGACATTCTTCCAGACAAAATTCCAGCAGCAGAAGCCACCCAAAGTAGCTGCCCACCCCAGAACTGCTCATTCCAACACAGTAAAGGAAGACAGTCCACATAGCTGGAAGGATAAGTCTCTCAAAGTGAGACCTGACTTCTGTGGCTGGTGTGTTTGTGTTTTTTTTAGGTTGGTTGTTTTTTATTGTTTGGATTTTGTTTTAAGAGTGTTTATGTCTTATTTTTGAAAAAAAAAATTGTGCAACACTGAAATGATCAGTGAATACTGTTTTAGAAAGAGTGACTTATCTCACAGAAAATACCTAAAGAGACATGGGAGATAGATTGTCTGGTTTAACTCCAAGACAAAAAAAACCCACACTCCTGACATTTCTTTAACTTTCTGCAAGACCTTTGGAAGGGCAGATACAGTTAAGAACTTCCCTCCCCATCCCTGCTTTGGGGGAAGGGGATATTACTACACAAGAGAAACAATACTGACTGCTTTTTACAAAGCACACATTGCTCCCTTATGTGAGAATACAATAGTACTATGTCTTTAACTGCAGGCAGCAGAAAGTAAAGGATGAGTCTACTCAAAGTATCCAAAATCTTCATGTCAAAGCTTTAACATATGACCAAGATGAAAGATACCTAATAATACCCTTTCACAGTATATACACACAAGGCAGTGAATCACAGCCTCTCAATGCACCTTTAAAGGACAAAATATTAAGTTTGCTAATATTTTCCAAATTACTTCCTCCTGCAACATTAATCAAGCTTTTTTTTTGTTTGTTTCTTTGTTTTAAAAACAGAATGGTCGGGGTTGAAAGGCACCTCTGGACATCTCCAGTCCAACCCCTCTACCAAAGCAGGTTCCCTACAGCAAATTGCACAGGAACACATCCAGGTGGGTTTTGAATATCTCCAGAGAAGGAGAATCCACAACCTCTCTGGGCAACCTGTGCCAGTGCTCTGACACCCTCAAAGTGCAAAAGTTCCTCCTCATATTCAGATGGAACTTCCTGTGTTTCAGTTTGTGCCCATTGCCCCTCAACCGGTCGCTGGGCACTACTGAAAAGAGTCTGGCCCCGTTCTCTTGACATCCACCTTTAAGGTATTTATAAGCATTGATGAGATCCCCTCTCAGTCTTATCTTCTCCAGGCTGAACAGACCCAGTTCCCTCAGCCTTTCCTCAGAAGGGAGATGCTCCAGTCACCTCATCATCTTCACAGCCCTCCAATGGACTCTCTCCAGTAGTTCTTCGTCTTTCTTGAACTGGGGAGCCCAGAACTGGACACAGAACTCCAGATGTGACCTCACCAGGGCAGAGTAGATGGGGAGGATAACCTCCCTTGACCTGCTGGTCACACTCTTCCTTACACACCCCAAAATACTATTGGCCTTCCTGGCCATAAGGGCACATTGCTGGCTCATGGCCAACTTGTTGTTCCCCAGGACTCCCAGGTCCTTCTCTGCCAAGCTACGCTCCAGCAGGTCAACCCCCAGCCTGTACTGGTACATGGGGTTGTTCCTCCCTGGGTGCAGGACCCTACACTTGCCCTTGTTGAACTTCATCAGGTTCCTCTCCACCCAACTCTCCAGCCTGTTCAGGTGCTGCTGAATGGCAGCGCAGCCTTCTGGTGTATCAGTCACTCCCAGTTTTGTCTCATTGGTGAACTTGCTGAGGGTACACTCCATCCAGGTCACTGATGAGGAAGTTGAACAAGATCAGACCCGCCTGGGGAACACTGCTAGTTACAGGCCTCCAACCCCTGGGGCCCCTGCCATTCAGCCAGTTCTCAATCCACCTGACTGTCCACTCATCTAACCCACATTTTGTGACCTTACCTATGATGATGTTATAGCAGACAGTGTCAAAAGCCTTGCTGAAGTCAAGGTAGACAACATCCACTGCTCTCCCCTCATCTACCCAACCAGTCATGCCATTGTGGAAGGCTATCAGATCGGTCAAGCATGACTTCCCCTTGGTGAATCCATGTTGACTATTCCTGATAAGCTGCTTTTCTTCCACATGCTTAGAGATGACATCCAGAATGAGCTGCTCCATCACTTTTCCAGGGGTGGAGGTGAGGCTGACTGGTCTGTAGTTTCCTGGGTCCTTCTTCTCATCATTTTATGAAGACTGGAGTGACATTGGCTTTCCTTCAGTCTTCAGGCACCTCTCCTGTTCTCCATGACCATTCAAAGATGGAGAGTGGCTCAGCAATAACATCTGCCACCTCCCTCAGCACTGGTGGGTGAATTCCATTGGGGCCCATGGATTTGTGGTTGTCCAGTTTGCCTAAACAATCGCTAACTTGGTCCTCCTTTACCAAGGGAGTCTTCCTTTCTCCAGGCTTCCCCTCTTACCTTCATGGTCTGGGATTCCTGAGGGCCTGTCATAGCAATAAAGATTGAAGCAAAGAAGGTGTTCAGTAACTCTGCCTTCTCCATATCCTCCATCACCAGGGCATCCACCTCATTCAACAGCAGGCCCACATTTTCCCTAGTCTTCCTTTTGCTAGTTATGTACTTTAAGCCCTTCTTGTTGTCTTTGACATCCCTCGCCAGATTTAATTCCAAGTGGATGTTAGCCCTCCTCATTGCATCCCTGCATACTCTGACAATATTCCTATATTCCTCTCAAGTGGCCTGTCCCTCTTTCCACACTCCATAAACTTCCTTCTTCCCTTTGAGTTTTTCCAAAAGCTCCCTGGTTATCCATGCAGGTCTCCTGCTCCCTTTGCTTGATTTCTTGCTCATAGGGGTGCACTGATTTTGAGACTGGAGGAAGTGGTGCTTGAACATTAACCAGTTTTCTTGGGTCCCCTTACCTTCCAGAGGCCTAACCCATGAGATCTCTCTAAGCAGGTCCCTGAAGAGGCCAAAGTTAGCTCTCCTGAAGTCCAGGGTAGTAATCCTACTTACCGCCCTGCTTCCTCCACACAGGATCCTGAACTCCACCATCTCATGGTCACTGTAGCCAAGGTTGCCCCCAACCTTCATATCCCTAACCAGTCCTTCTTTGTTGGTTAGTACAAGGTCCAGGAGAGCACATCTCTCCATTGGCTCCTCCACCACCTGTGTCAAGAAGTTATCATCAATGCTCTGCACGAACCTCTTTGACTGCACGTGCCTCATTGTCTTTCCAGCAGATAGAGTGGTTGAATTCCGCCATGAGAACCATAGCCTGTGATCGTAAGGCTGCTGTCAGCTGCCTGTAGAATGCCTCATTCACTTGCCCATCCTGCTCGGGTGGCCTGTAGTAAGCATCCACAACAGTGTCACCCACCTTAAACCGTCCCTTAATTCTTACCCATAAGCTCTCAAGCTTGTTCTTCATCTGCCCTGAGACAGAACTTGGTACATTCCAGTTGCTGTCTTATGTAGAGAGCAACTCTACATAATGTAGATACGTAACACTAAGAAAATTATACTGTCCGTATTCTTAATGCAAGGCAGATAACCCTTGCACCTGAAGTGCTATTAATGAGATTGATACACCACACCTGTGGTTTTCCAGTATTCCTAATTATTTGTTTCAATTAGAGATGACTGTGAACAGACTAATACTAAAAAAATACAATGAATGCATAGGTTATAAATATGAGTAAATTCAGGGTGGATGTACATGTTAGGGAGGTCATGCAGCTCAACAGCAAGCGAGAGGCTACTTTCAGGCTTCCTCATTTTGAAAACATGGGGCAAGTAATGCAACAAGGCAGGAAATTAGCAATGCTTTTAGAAAACCGTACTGAAAGACATGAAACTATGTGTTTACCTTCTTAGATGACCATAAATATTCTTTTCTTACAGTGATAAAGACTCGTGAGGCAAACAACCAAGTGAAACTTGCATTTCTGGCCTTTCTGTTATGTAGAGAGCAACTCCACCACCTCACCTTGCTGGCCTGCCCTTCTTAAAAAGTAGTAGCCATCCATGACAGCATTCCAGTCATGCGAGCTGTCCCATCATGCCTCTGTAATTGCAACAAGATCATGGCCCTGCAACTGCACACAAATCTCTAATTCTCCCTGTTTATTCCCCATGCTGTGTGGATTTGTGTACACACATTTCAGAGAGTTAATCAAGAATGGAGGTTTCCCAGGGCAAGTGCAAGAGGATCCACCATAGCCATGCATACCCTTGAGGAGTTCAGCCTTCTAGTTCTCATCTTGGGAGGCAGCTAAGGAACATTTGTCACTGTTCTGGTTGGTCTGGCTTATTACCCAGTTAGATGTGATGGCGTGAGTATTGCCACTTTGGACCCGATCCCCGGGGTCCTGCAGTTTATGGCTATGGTTTAACAGGCTTATACAAGCTCCATTTAACCATTGATGAAGACAGGAAATTAATTCCAATTCTTATTACTCTGCTCAAATTGCAACAGGAGTCCAGGTAGGCCAAGAAGTCCCTTGCCACACATTTCTACTACATAACACACAACTTTTGTTCACTAATGCGTTTATGCAGTTTGAACAAATAAAAGCATGCATTAGACTGCTTTGACTACCAGATGATGTTTTAAGGATGTGACTAGTAAGGAGGTGCCCTCTCAATTCAAAATACCAACTCCCAGGTTGCTGATATTCCTGAAATTCTCCCATTGAAGTGAAATTTGCATATGTTTAAGTTGTTCCAGAGTACCAAGATGGTCACATCCTGACAGCATATATCTGAAAAGCATATATATTCATCTCAGCAAAATAGTCTGGCACCTACAGTATTCTACTTTGACTACAGAAGTAGAGACATTCAAAATTTTCATTGTGGTTCACTTGTGTGACAAAAGGCAGAATTGTAGTGGAGTGTAACGCAAATGACTCAGTCTGAACTTTTGTTTTACTTATACTACTATTTTGTCCTGCAAGAAAAAATAAAAAAGGGAAAGGATGAAGGTTTCTTCATTCACTTTCAAGCTAAACTCTGAAGTAGGTGCATAAAGCTTCCTAAAGAGACCACTAATTTAATTGATATCAATATACTTGTTTCTGCCCAACAGCTGTGTGGGCATAATCTGCAAGAGAAGTATGGATTTTAACCTCTTTCTGAACAGCTGCAATGGTTGACCTAGTTCCCATTTATTACTGCCTTGTGTTTTGTGTTGCCATTTACATCAGTGCAGTACTCTCAAAGTGCATCTTGTGCCAAGCCTAAAAATAGCCTTATATTCTCCCTAGGAGAACACATGGAAAATGAAATCTCTTAGGCAGTTTAGGATTAGGTATATAGTAGTACACCACAGACAGATGTATATCTGGAAATAGAGGTTTTTTTCTGAAGAGGTATCTGAAATCAGCCCTTTCCTTTAGAGGCAGGAAGAGCTTTTATTTCCTCCATTGTCTTACTGGATCTCCCATGAATCAACAGAGAGGTGGGGCAGGCAGGGAGAACCTCTCCAGTTTTGTCATAACAGCTAAAAATTGACCAGATCGAATGCACAATCAAGCAAGTTCTTTGTATACAATGCAATATTCTTAACTGAGTTCTCACAGACAAAAATTAACTATTGCATCTGAACCTTTGAACACTGTCAAACAGTTGGTAACTTTTAATGAGGGTATGTCCACTTGTACATCTGCCTAGTTACGGACTCTGATGATCAGGCTGCATGTTACTTAAAAACTATAGTATAAAAAGGACTAGAAAAGTCAGCATTTTTTTTTTTTTTAAACGAGGAATGGGGGGAGTGTTGTAGACTTAAAGACATAATATGCAGGAAGTCACTTACAGCTCTATACATGGTTCCAGTTTGAACTCTTGCACCTTCAAGTGATTTGCTAACATTTTCATAAATAAGAACACTTATCAAAAAGCATTCCTCTGTCTCAAGACAATTACTTAAAGAGTTAACCAAAAAGATTTAGGTGTACTCGCATTGCTTTTTAGTATAATATTTTCTTATGCAGCACAGTGGTATTTTCCATATGAAAGCCCTGAGTCTGAAACAATACCCAATTATCATAATCTGCTAAGACCTGTATTTCAAAAGATTTTAGAAGTGGTTTTGGATTACTTCTTAGCTGGCAACCTTCTACAAGCCTAAGTAGTAGAGTTGCAAAACCACTGCTGGAAAATGAAGTTACAAAGTACAATGCTGCCATCTGCTGAAAACTGGAAAATTGGCCATCTTAATGGTCTAATTATTATTTCCAAAAGCTTTTGAACATTCAAAGCTATTTAGATCTATGTAATCTGATCAATTTGAGGAAGAGTAACAAATAGTTTTGGATCAAGCATTTGTGCTTACAGATACAAGGTCAACTGTAGTCAAGTACAGTAGCTCTACTTCCCTTCAATGGGATGGCCACCCAACACTTGGTAATAACCCACAGGTTTCCATGTGTTGCATACAATGCAGCACCATAGCCTTGCAGAAGGTTCTCCCTGACAGCAGCAAGCCCTAAAAGTAATGTTTCATGCATAGGGACAACTCTGGAATAGGACATCCAAGCCTGCAGATTCCTCTGGCTACACACAAAGGAAAGCTGCACATCAAGGTGGACACCATCTCCTCCAGCAGCTTGGGCTGGTATTCCAGTTACCAGGGCTGCACCTAAGGGTGGTAGACTTTTTGGAAAACTTCAGAGTCCATATTTTTAATTGATTTTCATTTCCTCACATCTAGTCATGGAATAACAAGTTGTCTTCTCTTCCAAGTGATGGATATGGCGTGCTGCAATTGCTAAAATTCATATCCAATTTGCCAAGAGAATATTTTTCATCTGTGGGCCAAACCAAGGTTGTTCACCTAGCAAAAGTCACTAAAGAAGAAGAAAAAGGAACTCATGAAAGTATCACAACATCATTTTCACTGTGACCTAGATTAGCTGCAGTAAATAAATTTAGGTACGCACACAGAGCTCTCACATAGCATGGTCTGTCTTCCACAACCATTACCCATGAAGCAGTCTGACATTCATGCCCTGTCCCCTACTGTTTAATTGGCACTTCTCAGATAAACACGACTAAAGAGTTTATCCCAGTACAACACTTAAAGCACACACCAGATATTTTTGTTCCTATTTCACCAGTATAAATCTGAAATAATTCTGTTTAGCTGAGTGAACATGGACCTCAATTTCTATCAGCATAAACAAATCGAGGATGTAAGCCACTGTACCAAGTTCAGTCATGCCTGGCTTTACCAGATACAGATGCTTTACAGTACCAGGCTGATTTGTCTATGCCTAACACTGAAGTAAACAAGAATAGAATTATAATATAACACCACTGTATTAGAATAGTAGTTGATAATCACTTTGAACACATTGTAAGCAATCTAACGGGGAACACTGACCAGAAGAAATAGGTCTTTTCTATATATCAGAGGACAAAAAAACTCAAATGATGAATGTTACACAGCCTGCCTCTTTGTTACCACCTCTCATTTCTTCAGAAAATCCATTGTAAACATTCAGCTTCGATCATATGATCTAATTTAGTGCAGCTCCACCGTAATTGTGATGGATTTATGATACATCACTTGCATTCACAAAAGGATATTACCAGGAGATTCCAGAAGCATTTTACTGAACTTAATTCCAAGCATAAACTTGTAAGTGCTCCACTGACGTATGTCAGTTTGATTATGGCACAAATCACAGAACAAGAAATACTATCAACTATGTATTTCAAGGTAGTTTTAGTTCTAGCAGTAAGAAAAGGCAAAAAGGTCTTTGCTCAGAGATTAAAACATTCATCTTTAGCTTCATTTCCTTATAGGATGAAGAAAGCCAAATTGTAGAAAAAAAATAAACATCAGTCAAAAAAAATCAGATGTAGCAAGTTGAAATTTTACACTGAAGTTGATGATTTGTGGATGTTACGTTGTTTAACACAGACACAAGATGAAAAGAGTTTATCAGTAAAACAAGACACAAACAGAATGTGTGGGAAACACAGTCACAGCGACACTAAGCTCCAGCAAAGACTCATTTACTCAGAGTAGCTCATAAGTACCCACTCAGTAAAGAATGAGCAAGAAGCATTTTTGCCAGATCAACGCTCATGTTTACAATCCCAAGCCAAGGAAACAGTAAAGACAGTAGATTTGATTACACACGAGACAGAAACAGCTTTTTTTTCTTGGTCCACAGTGCAATGGGCATCAAGTTTGAAGTTGCAGCCACCAATGCTACAGGACAAAGGTTCATAAGTCTGAAGTCACCTCAAGCTTTCTTGCAGACTATCAGCATGGTTGGACTGACACGTGGTAACTTGAACTGACTACTAACTAGGACTCCATAGACCATTGGTGGTCCATGATTGTCAAGAACACATCTGCCCTATCGTATCAAATGATCACATGAGATCCAAGTCAGGGTGTACAGCACACAGGGAACTGAAACACTAAAAGGCAGGGCCAAATTCTCCCACAATTTCAATGGATGCAGTTCTGCTAACAGTGGTGGTAGGGGTTTTGGGGGAGGAGTGGTGTTGTGTGGGGTTTTTTTGTTGTTGCTGTGGGGTTGGTTGGTTTGTTTTATTTTTGATTTTTTTAACCCTCCCACAGAAGCCAAACCAGATGGCTAAATGCTGCTAATACTCCTTCAGGATTATTTATTGAGTGGGACAGCTAAGACCAGCACTTTCATAGCTTGTAATCACTACCAATGTTTTTTTTCCCCCCCGTTTGTCTGTATCAGTTATAATTTTCTTTCAGGATATGGTTTGTTAGTCTCCAACTCGTATTGTTCACATCTACTCTAAGATTGTTACTTAGCCAATGCAAGTACAATTGAATTTAGATGTGTTGTACTTATTTCAACTGTATCCAAACCACAATTTTTATTGGAAACTTCTGGTCTAAGTTACTTTCCAAATTGACCCTTAAACCCCACTTTCTTATACTGTCCAGTAGTCATTTAATGGAGTAAGCTACAGGAATTTTCACCCCATTATCCCATGGATTAGCTTCCAGAGAAAACAAGCAACTTAGCAAGTAGAAATATTCCGTACAAAAATTAAATACAGTCCAATTTGTATTTCAAACCAGCATTCACTGGAGACACCAAGAAATTTTTAGTTTTACCAGTTATCACACCGCACAAGGAAGCAAACTTGAAGCAACAGCTGACCATGGGTCGCACCTGATCAATGCTGCTAGTCATCGTCCTCAAATCCTGGCTCTATAGAGCTACACGCAAGTAATAACCCTCCGTGTTGTGAAAAGCCTGGTACATATTAAGCCAAGGCAATCTAAGCTCCAAGAGCAACTAAAAGATGCCCAAGCTAGAGAATTTACAGTGCTAATGGCTAACAGTTCATTCTGATATTTGCCTTAATTTGCACCTCACTTGTGGAAGGGACCTGTTGATTTCTGAAGGTCCTCCTCATTACAAATGAAGCAAATGGAAGCCAGAACACTCAGCCGCAGTGTTAGCCAAACACGTCTGTTGGGACTATCTTGGCTATGTTTTTTGCAGAAGGTAAAAACGTTATCACATCAAATGACACATAAAAACATTGCTTAGGTGGCTCTATGTACAGAGTACAAGACAAGCACCACCCTATGTCAGCAGCCAAAGCTATCTATTTAAATACTAAATAAAATGTAAAGTGAAAGATGAGGAAAATAATTTAGTACAAAAAAGTTCTCTTCTACTGCATGATACATCTAGCTCAATGACCACCAAAGAAAAAAAAAAAGAAAAAATGGTTTTAAAAGTCAAGTTGCAGACGTTTATAAGGTCATTTACCAACAGAGCATTTATGCTGATTATATCCTCCAACTCAGTGGCCACAGAACAGAAAGTCCCCTCCAAAACAATGCCTGCCAACTGCAGCAGTCTTCACACAATTTACTGGTCAGTGCACACAAATACATACAAAGGAGATGATTATGCCCTTCTGACTTCAGGTGTTATCCAGGAGATTCATTGACAGTTTTAGCAGTGAATGTTCCAAGCTGCTGCTGTCCTTCCCAGCAATTGTATTTTGTGGTTCTACTTCCATTTCCTTTACTACGTATGCATAAGCAGGAGGCCTCTCTTTGGCCCGATTTATTTACCCTGTAATTTGTGCTTCTGTTTTCAGCTAGTATTTACTGCTGAATCATGCCAAAAATCACACATACTGAATATTGCAGTGGGTCATACTTTAAAGCCCCATGAATTTCCTGGTTTCCTTACAGCCAGACATAAGCTTCCCGTTATTTTGGGCCAGTCTTTATCCTCTTATGGAACATGAAGCAAATTCACTTACATCAGTGAAAATGCACCCATTTGTATTATACATTAACACTACATTTCAAAAACAGTCACCTCAATCTTGATTCCTTGACAGTTTGGCTTTGACTTGAGTTATTTAGATGACAGAAGCTACTCCTGCAAGAATACTTCAAATACGTTACATTTGCAATAAGAGGTCTGTTTGCTAGATATCCTTTACAACATCCAGATGCTTAGAAGCAGACAAATATCAACATCAGGCGGGCAGCCCTAAAACAGCTCTGAAAATTTGTCCCAGTGTTGCAAGAATCCCACCAAAGGGCTACAGTTATTAGGAACCTAAAGAAAACGGGGTAAGTACACTCATTCTCTATTAACAAACTTGCCTTCAAACACAAAGACACACCATAGCACTCCTAGTACCCCGATGAATCACAAGTCTCCAATTCCAGGAAAAAAAAAAGTATTTTCAAAGATAATATATGTTAAGAACTAAGAAATAATGACACAGTCACACATTTCCTTTATCATAATAAATAGCTGTAAGTATTTTTTTTGGCTGGGTTATGCTGCAGGCACAGAATAGCTAAATGAGAATGACAGACACAATCAGATATACCCATCAGTCACAGCACTATTTAAAACAGATGTAGGCTACTATAGGCCTTGCAAACAGTTCAGCATAAGCAGTCAAATTTTCAAAGCTCTTAGAGTCTTAAATACATATGCATGCACCTATAAATCTCAATAAATCTGAATATAGGCTTTTTTTAACTGGCATTGATTTCAATGGGACACAGCCACCAAGCTCAATTGACTTTACAAGTCTCAAGAAAGAACAAGTACTCCTGAGGTGTTAGGGTTGGATTCAACAAAGGACTTGGTCACTGAGCTGGCCCAAGCCACTACCACCCTACAGCCATCCATGTCCATGCAGTCCCTCCTGAGCCACCCCAGGAAGCGCAGCACCTCCTGCTGCTCTACAGGGATTTACAGGAACACATTTGCAGCTGCACTGAGACAAGACAACTAGCATGGACCTCATGTTGCAGTGTGAAACCCGTAGAGCATTTGACTAAATACTCTAAGAGCAAGTTGAGAGACGAGCTGGGCCTCTCAGGAGGCAGTTGGGAGTATGAGGAAATGCAGGTGAGGAGGGAAGCATCTGAACAGGTGCTTCCTGCCTTCCCTAAAACAATGCCAACTTCAGGGCAACCCTCCATCTATTGAGGATGAGCCCCTCCATGAAGGGGAAGGTGGGGCAGAAGCGAGGAGGTGGAGAGAGAGGCAGAGTGGTCCAGAGCATGCAAAAATAGTTGTTAACCCCCCAACCCTGGATCCAGGCACTTACAGACGCCCACACACTCACCCTGGCTGAAAGCACCCTCAAATCCAGCATCAGTTTCCTACCAAACTCCCCTAAGCCCTAGGTGAGGCAGGCATATTTTCACTTCTAAGATGTTTCCAGTTTGCTGCAACAACGTACAAGTTTCTGCAAAGGTGACAGAGACATTATCTAGGATGCAACTCACTGACAAAGCTACATAAGCTCACATTATTAAGAGTTTTTTAAAATTAAATAGCCTTCATACATGCTGGCAAAAGTCTGATGTGACTTTCCTTAAAGACAGATGAATATCCTTCTTTAAACTTGTCCTTTAAACAGCACAGAAATAGTCCTTAAAATTAAAATGTATACTTAACCAACTCCCACTCCCATTTCAACAGGAAGGATACATAGAAAATAATTGCAAGCAGTGAAGTCAACTGACTCCAAGACCTTGCAAATAATTTTGGATGGTCGGGTCTAATTAATTTGACAATCTCTCTTCACAAAACCAGAAAACCATCTAAGTCACACCACATAGCCACATGATCTGCAGCACAATTGCCTTTGAAGAATTTCACACAGTCTTTTGAGAAGACAAATGTTTAAGAATTGTTGCTTTACACATATGAAGATTGTAGGGGAGGATAACTTCACAGTAAGATTTCTAGAAGTATTTCTTAGCACTACCGTAAATCTGCTATCCCATGTATAAAGACCTCTCAACTAAAGCAGTCAGTACAGGCTCAACTGCCTCCTTGAAGGGAGCATCCCTCCTCCAAAACTTTTAATTACGGAGTATCTGACTATCCCCTGCCATTTCAGCCACTTCCCCAGCTTGTTCTTTCTCTGGGTCTGGTTGAGTTTGTTTTGCTGTATTTTGAGACTTTTCCAAGGTTTCAAATACTTAGGCTGCACCAAAACTATTTGAAGAAACCAAGAGCCTTTTTCCACCTTAAAAGTAGAGCCTAACATAGCAAACTCAGCATAAGCAAGAAAATTAAATGGGCACAAAATCCAGTACTGATTGTCCATTTCCTTCCTTTTCCAAACCAGAAAGCTGAGCTTTCTAGCCCTCTCAACACCAGCTTCAATCCCTAGAGAGACCAAGGGGTCTCTTACATTGCCACATAAAAGTAGCCACTCAAAACACACAGAAAAGAAAAACCTGCCTCTTTTTTTTTTCCTCAAGCAAAATGTACAGGCCAATTTGCTTTCCACAGCAACTCCATCTTAGGTTGGCTTGACTGGCTAACACTTACTCATTTGTTTTTCACTGCCCTAGACAGCACATTCATAGAGGTATAACCAGACAACTTTTTTTTTTTTTTTTCTTTTTTTAAAGCTTCCTCATCTCTGTTCTTCTACCTGGTCCCTCTGTTCCTTCCTCCTTTTCTTTCTTTGACCTTACCCTTTTCTCTTTTGTTCTTGTTCCCTTCTTGTAACATCCCCTTCCTCGGTTTCAGAGAGCAATGCATGAATTCTTTCTCTTCATGAGCTTGCTTTTCTACCAATCTTACAAGTTCTTCTTGCCTCTCCTCCTTCTGTCAGTCTGTATCAGCCCAAGTACCCCCTTCATCTTTCAGCCCTTTTCTTCACCAAAAAAGCTTCCATGTCACCATCTGACTTTTTTTTTTCTTCCCCCCATCCTCACCCTTATTTTATCCTTCCCCTCACAAAAGCAGCATATTTCTATTTGGTTTAAAAGAGTCCCTCCCCACCATTTGCAGGCAACTACATTTTGTTCCTCTCCTTCCAAGCCTAACATCTCCATAGCATGGGCAGCCTCAGTGGGAAGCAGCCACCTAGACTTTAGACAGCACTGCACAAAAACCTAACACCAGCTATTCTTAAAAAAATTTGTTCAAGAGAATCTAAGCTGGGCCTGGTATGCTGGCAGTACGATACAGTACTGAATTCATACAGATTTAAAGAGTATGATACACCCCAACCACCTCTGTTACTCCAAACACAAATAAACAATAGATTTTCATTTCAGAAAGCTCTTCAAGATGTCACATATGAGGGGGGGGAGGGACCCCAAAACAAAACCCAAACTCATTTATACCTCCAGTGGACTCTGTTTTCTAAGCAACCCTTGGAATTTCTGCCTATTGTTCTCTGCTGTGCACAACAGAGCGTTTGGCAAGTGATTTCTATTTTTAGGATTATCTGGGAATGCTTTGCTTTCATTTCTCTTTTGCTTTGTGGGACCACAGTGCCATCTATTGGAAAAGTTATGAAGAGTGGACTCTTACGAGCTACTCACTATTTGTAAAGTTAAGACTAAAAATATTTATTACTTCAGTTTCAATACAATTAGGTGGGCCAAGTCTTTATCATAGGCTTTTACAGGTATTTGTTAGAATATGCAAGCCCCAATATTATGGTACATTCCAGACCAATACATTCAAAGAAACTTAAGCAAACACTCAAGGACCTCGCAAGCACCAAAACTGTACTAAGATGCCAGAAACAAAAGTAGCCACTTCTAGAAATAAAATTCAGGAAGGGCTATCCTGCATGAGCCTTTCCTTCTGATAGATCCTGAATCTCCCATTCCAGTGAGACTCCCTGTTTGAGCAAGATCTTATAGGGATAAACACAAAGCCTGCTCCCTAACCTGATTATTATTAATTCTCCAAGATCAGGCAATAGTTAGATCTTTGTAAATTCTCCTTCCAGCAGTAAGTAACATGCATGTAAAGTTTCTCCGTGCCTATAAGCAAGCGCTCTTTCTTTCCATGGTCAGTGGGAACTCAGAGCCGCCAGAATAAGTCTGTAGAGTACACATAGTCCATACTCAACATTAAACAAAGAGCAACACAAATTTTAAGAAGTAGGACCTTTTTTAAATGAACCCTAGAAGGATTTCAGAGGAGTTAGGGAGATACAGGGCTGCAGGCATGCCATCCATACCAGGAAAATTAATAGAGAAATAAAGAACGTGGCATAGGCTAGAAGAAGCAGGCCCCTAGATAAACTGGGCAGCATGGAAGACTCACCATGGGGAAACCTCTCCTCCCAAGCACACTTCCAGGAGTGCCTGTGGCCCATCCAAGCCCCTCACCAGCTGACAGCAGCCCCCATGCTGAGGTCAGGGCTCCCTTAGCCACAGCCCACGAGGACAGCAACGAACACCAGGCAGCAGGTCAACAAGCTCTGGCAGCTGGTTTTTAAAAGGCAAATGAGGCACAGGTGAACCACATTATTATTTGTGGCAGAGGCTGGAAGGAGGGATTACCTCTCTCTAGATCACATTGGTACAGCTGGCACTTTGTATCACTCACACACAGGTGTTTTATAAATACATCATCTGTGTACATAGAAGATTTTAAAAAAATAAGATAGCACTCACATACAGATATTGGGAGCTCTCTCATAATGGTGTAAAAATACACATATATCAATATACATATGCATGTTTATATATATAAAAGCCACTGCCAACTAGCATTAAAGCATTAACCAACAACTCAGGACCAAGACCTGAGTGGACCAACAAAAAAACACCTTACTGTAAACAAAAACATATCCTTCCTTTTCACATACCTGTAAGACACCTAATTTTCAGAAAAAGTTGCAAATGCAAGCGACAGCCCAGGGCACTCTGCACTTCACCCCATCAGAGCTGGTGAGGCCACGATGGTGGCACCACGGCTGCCCCAGCTCAGCACCACAGAAGGACAGGCTCCTCGTGCACCCTGGAGAAACTGTAACAAGGCCCAAGCCTTATCCCCTTCGCCAGGAGCACCCAAGCTCACCTCCTCCCCACAGCAGCCTCCTGAGGAAGGAAATAAAAAAGACTGACTAACCTCATCTCCAACATGGCGCCCTTCCCCCTCAGGCTCTGCCAGGCCTCCCCAGCACCAGCCCCACAGCAGCACCTCCACGGGCCCGGGCAGGAGGTGACCCCAGCACCACTCCTGCCCAGGTCCCCGCAGCCAGGCCACAACAAGCCGCACTGCTCCACAGGGGTTTATTTTACCTTATTTCACAGCCCTGCCTCCATCAGGAAACCCTCATGCTTTAGCAGTGGATCACTTTATTTTGTAAATACCCATTAGATAAATAACATTGTTTAATTGTACAGGGATTTCTAGTAAATCCCCATAAATTGTCCTGATTTAGCATGATTTTCACTGTGAATTCCCATCTCAGAACATGTTTCCCACAGATGTCAGGCATAGGAGTCAATCAGGAGATAAGGCCTCTGCTGCAGGAACGCAAACAAGCGTCACCTCACATGGTGATTTTGGTCTTTTTTTTTTTCTTTCTTTCCACAGGCAAGACAAAAATAATCTTGGAGTGAGAGTTATAGCCAAGGTAGGACCGAGGGGCTGAAGGTGGTCTTGTGAAGAAGGCCATACCACTGTGCAGATCTCATTGCTTGTCCCAGCTGCTCTCTGGCACTGCAGAGGCAGCTCGCAAAAAAGCTGTGAACGCAACAAACATCTGCTTCGTGTACCTCATATTTGGCACAAATCACACAATCACACCCCCAGTACACCAAAGCAAGACCCCCAAATGCAAAATTAGCGGTTCCTGCTTGGTGAGGGAGGCCAAGAGCCACCACCTGTGCCTGGAAGCACACAGGGGAAGGGGGAGAGGGAGTAGCACCGTCCCCACTCAGTTTCTGAAAAAAGTGGTCTCTGTCAAGGGAATGGAGTCCCTCTCCCTCTGCTAGGGTTTTTTTTTCTTCCAGTTACACAAAAGCAGTATTTTCATTTTTTAGTATTTCTAGTACCTCTGAAAATATTCCTCCATGCTGTCTGTACTCCTTAGCAATGGGACATGGCACTCCTGCATGAAGGAGAAAACACGAAACTCACTGGAAGTAAAGGATGAATTTTATTTACCCTTCGATATGTTACAGATCTCTCTTGTTGATTTAGACTTCCTTATACTGATATGGTACACCCTTCAGGCATGACCACACCATTACTGAAATCAATCAATGCAAAATTCAGAGGGGACAAAGTGGTAACTAGGGAAAAAGTGGTAATTAAAAACCTTAAAGTGGCACTTCAGGGAGTTAACGCCTGCAGTACAGACACTAATGGGCTGATCTGGGCAAAAAGGTTGCCTCTGGCTGCATGATCTTGAGGGCCTCACTGAACTTTTTGATATAAATGCACTTTGATAGTAGAATAGATGTTAACATAGAGGTGGGTTCACAAGATTTGGGCCTAAACATTCAGTCAGTGTCCCCCAGCCTTCTTTCATGAAGCTGCCCCTTTTTCCTGTGGCCCTGTCACCTCTCAAGTTGTGAAAAGAAATCTGAATTTATTTGAATTATTTTCCTTCCTGCTACAGCCCACACATTTGGAAAGCATTACCAAGGTAATGCAGTTACAAAGACCACCACTGCCGAAGGAGGTAAAGTAAGGGGGGAGATTTCGTTACCCTTCAGTTGTCATGACCACACCAGTCAGTACGTACTTGCACTCTCTAATAATCCACACAGTATAAAATAACCTTTATTTCCTGCAAGTTCACACAAGCAGCTCTTACCAGGTAAGTGTTTGTTATTCCACGCTGGCAACCTGCTCTGAACACACTAAACTTAGGTTGATAGGTGAGCACATATCCCTATAACCAAACACAAACACGCAAACTTTGACAATAAAAAGCCAGTAGCCCTCCCTTTGTGCACTGGTGTGACACCTCCAGCACCCTTTCACCGCCAGCTGCACACCCCCCTCCAGCACACCAAACACCCGCGGCAGCGTGGCCCCGCGGGCAGAGGCC
>NW_009602395.1:0-321 GCF_000690535.1 Cariama cristata | reverse complement strand
GGCGGGGTTCCGCCGTGGTGACCCCCCGCTGCCGCCACAGCTACATAATTTTTCCGTGAACTTTTTTCTTTCTTCCGCCGGAGCGCGGCCGAGTCCCAAAAAAAGCCGATTTTCCCTCCCAAAAAGCTGTATGCTCCAGGTGAGGCTCGAACTCACAACCTCGGCATTGCTCGGCTTTGTACTGCTGTATAAGTACCGCGCGCTAACCGATTGCGCCACTGGAGCCCTGACACCAACTCCTCCCGAACGGTTTATCAAGGGCTCGCCCGGCCCCGGCGGGGGAAGGGCCGCAACGCACCCGCCTGCGCCCGGTGCTGGGCA
>NW_009602394.1:425-661 GCF_000690535.1 Cariama cristata | reverse complement strand
ATTATCTGTCTGTCTATCCATCCGTCCACCCGTCCATCCATTTATCTATCCATTCGTCTCTTCCTTGCTCCTACAGCCGCGTTTTGATAAAGGCTTCGCAACTGAAAATAAATAATAAATAAGACAAAGCTCCCAAGAAAAGAAGAAAAATTCCCATTGCTAAAGACATCACTGAGCGAATATATTTCTTTCTCTCTTTCTACCCCCCCCCCCTCTCTCTTCCCCCCTTGCTTGAA
>NW_009602394.1:0-338 GCF_000690535.1 Cariama cristata | reverse complement strand
TAAATTGGTTTTAAAAAGCTTCCTCTGTTATTATTGTCTTGTCAGAGCCGGCGGTGCTGGGCAAACAGTATTTAAAAGCTTGGGACCTCTCCAAGATGAGGCTGTTGGGGGTTTTGTGTGTGCATGTGTTTCTTTTTCTAAAGTGTTTAGGAAAATGTTAACAACGCGGACTGGCGAAAAGCGTGCCCCAGACAAGTGGATCATTGTAAAAATAGAGAAGGCGGAGGGAGCACTTTCCTTCATAACACTTAAAAAACATCGATTGTCGCTTCAAGCAAGGCAAAAAAAAAAAAAGTTTCATTTTAAATATTAAAATGGGAGGCCAAAAGTCAATAAAG
>NW_009602393.1:19250-41358 GCF_000690535.1 Cariama cristata | reverse complement strand
ATATAGTCAGAAGTGTTGAATGCAGCAGGCTGATTTCAGAAGGTTCATAGTCTGGGGTGACATTACTTATATGACACATATGGAAACTATGGGGTGGAATTTCCCTGAAAATAGTCCTTCCCACAAGATTTCTGGCACTTTGGATTGTCTACGCAGCTAGAAATCCTGTGAGGACAATCTGTCTCATTGTACTTGAGTCCTCCTTGGTTGGGTTGGAAACCAGGGGCCAGATCTTTAATTTATGTAAACAGGAAGATTTGTGTTGAAACAAATAGAGAGGAATCAAGGGAAATCCTCAGTCCAAAACTATAATAAAGAAAAAGGTTTCTAAATCCTTCAGGACCTCAAAAAATACAGACCAAACCCCTTCACAGAAGTGAGTGGGATGAGAAGAGGAGGAGGTGTTTTTTCTTTTCCTTTCCTGATGGCCTGCCCAGAACAACAGACATTTTTCCGTTAAGAAATTTAGTCAGGAGAACCCCCTTGGTCCACTGCAGTGAGGTACTCTGTATTTTGGCTCTTCATTTCTCAGTGTCCCTCAGAAATGGGAACCAGAATTAGCTGCTAACTTCAGAATGTACCGAGTCAAGAATTTCAGGATTAGCAAGAACAGAGTGTCCTACAGTCTGTAAGTAAATGCATATATGTGAGTAACGTGTTATAGGGAATGTCAAGGGATGTCAAGGCATGAAAAGTCTAGAGATTACATCATTGTGGCCAGACAGTGTGGTCATTCATGAAGTGGACTGAGCATTAAAAGGACAAAGAACGTTATAAGATGGAGTTTAACCTCAGTGTACTTTAAGTGAAATAATCACTGTAGACCATTTGGGAGTTCAGTCAATGGAAAGCTGAGAATCCCCGCTTGCTCTGGATGTATAAATGACGTGTAGGAAACCTGGTGGTGGTGATGGCAGAGTGACTCCCAGCTCAGGCTGGCAGCTCCAGGCTAAGAAGAGCTCCCTGACAGAGCAGATGCTCTGCCAGGATCCAGTGGGCAAGAGCAGAAAGGGCCAAGTCTCATTTCTGTCTCAGCTTTCAACTAAGTAACTCTGGGGATACCCCTTCTATCCAGCATAAGATGCTTGAGTTTCAGTTTCTTGCCGAGGCAAGGAGAGAAGGGATTTCCTACGTAACAGACAATGGTTATGTATTAATGGATGGCTTTCCAAGGCTTCTTCTGTGTCTCTCTCCACTCTCCAGCACCTAAAGTTTTTTTCTAGTTGAAACACATTACGTTGGTGTTGGCAACTCAGGAAGTATTATTACCTGTTAGTGGCAACTCAGTGGTGTAATTTACTTTCCCCAGGTCTCTGGGTTGGGGCTGCATCAAGCTGGTGGTGTTTAAGTTTCCAGAAAGAAACCCTAGCAAACTAAACATAAAGCAAATAGTGCTGCTGTAATAACCTAGCAGGAAGGTTATGGGAGCATTCATTAATTGCTGCATTGCTTGGCGGGCTGAACTGGTTACCAGTTTGTTTCCAGTTGCAATGGAATCCAGATGCCCAGTTTGGATCTCTCTAAAGGAAGCCCGCTATGGTTTGGCTACTGCAGCTCCTTTCATCTTTACAGATGCTGAGATCAACTGCAATCTTGCATCTAAGTGATCTGAACTTTCCGCGTGTGCGGGTGGGGTTGCCATTGTGGATGAAGGCATTTCCTAATCAGGACCTTCAGCTTAAGCAACATTTTGCTTTCCCTAATCGTTTGGCAAAGTTAATCTATATTGCCCTTCAAAGCATTCAGCAAGGCTAGTTATTCACTCAGATTCCTCCTGAGAAATCTGCCTAGGGAAGTGAAAACTTGGAGCATGGATGGGGATGGGTGAGAAGGAACACAGTTATTCATATCTGATATGGTATGATGTTTTTAACTGATTTGCAAATGCTCCTAGATATCACGATAGAGAGAGAAACTGAAAAAACATGTATATCTATCAAAAATCATTTCCAGGATATGGAGCAACTATTGCTACTTAGATTACAATTTTCCAAATGCTTGATTTCTTCACAAGGGGTGTGTTAGGAAACCAGAGAGATACTAAGTAAAATCAATCCCCAAAGAGCTAAAATTTTGAATGATAAAGAACTGTAGTTGATATCTAGGAACTCTGTGGGCTATGAGTGAACGCAGCGGCTTCTGCTTCTGACTCCAGTACGTGCCTTCCACTTTGTGGTGGTGTTTGTCTGGGACAGCCTATGAGTCTCGGAACTGGCAGAACAGGCAGCAGAAGACTTCCAAAGTATTCCTGACATTGAGCAAGTCACTCCAATTCCTTCTTTTGCTGTTCTTTGTCTGTCATACCAACCTTAAGGCCGAAATCATCTTGCTTTCAAGATCTCAATCTAAACCTTATGGGGCAAGAACAGTGTCTATTTACTTGTCCATACAAGTGCTAGCACAGCAGGTCCCAATCTTGGTTATAGCCTGCAAATGCTATTACAGAATACCTGGTAGTAATGGGAAAAAAGGATGAAGTCATCCTGAGCTCTTGTCCCATTTACTCACCACCCATGGAAGTTTCTCTATTTGCAACTCTGTGAGTCCAGCAGATTTGCCAGGTCCCTCTGGACCCAAATTTGGAAAGCTTTACCTTCTCCCCCACCTCTATTGGCTTTGATAGAACAGGTTCCTGTCAAATCTATTGGAGGAATGTTTCTCCTCTGTGTCATTTAAGTGTCCAGGAAGCTGGGTATGACATTCGAAGCCAGGGACCAGAGCAGAGTTTGGCATAGCAGACTTTAGTAGCCTAGGTTACTCTCAAATGCAAAAACCTGCCAAAATAACCCCCAAACCACATACAATCCAGCTCACATTTGTGTGTCCAGAGTATCTATGTTTAACCTGACTACTTAGTGGTTTTGCGGTATTCATGAATACACAAAAGTAGTGCTTGTCCCAAAACTTAGACAATGGTTTATTTCCTGTGCAGTGATTATATATATGCTGCTGTAGCAGCTGACAAGGGGGGGTATGGTGACTCTAAAGCACAGCAAAGAGTGGTCTATGAACCAGCACTGATGGAAATCCCTTTGTGAAAAAGAAGTGCTCCTTGGAGGGCTGTTTCCAGTGTAGTATGATCAGACAGGATTTAGCTATGGGTTTGAATTAATAAAGGCTTGTAGTAAACTCCTAGGCATTGCATTAAAGAGGTACCTGAGTATGAAGATGTCTGTTGGTTAGTCAAACTGGCTGGGCCTTGAGGATCACATTTTCATGAATGCATTCATGTCAACACATATGTACATTGGCCATGCACCTGGCATAAAAGTAGTTTTCACATTTTACTACTTACTCATACATTTGCCACGGTTGCACATGCTGTTGTGGTGTCTATCTGATCATGCCAATTTAGAAACTTCAGCATCTAAATATCTTGAAGAACTATTAACCAAAGAGTTCAACTTCATGAACCGATTTCAAATCAACACTTGCCCTACATTCTTTATTTTTTAAATGTCTCAGCTTATCTGAAAACCAAACAGATCTGAATCTCAGTAGCTGAAGCAAAGATAACTTGGTAAGTCATAAGTAAGGATTAATTCATAGCATGAGTGTGTGAAAAAGGTCCTTTCAAAGTCTTGTCCTCACACTAGAAGTGCTTAGAAGATAATGAGATAAGCTGCTGCAGTAGTTCACCTGCTTAATTTCATAATGTAACTGGTAGAAGTAGACTGGATGTGAGAATTCTTTCAGGTTAAAAAGTGCAGTAATATTGTGTGGGTCAATAAGGCATCTGATTGAAAAGTACAGATTCTTACTTTACAGCTACATTAGTAGCAATAGACACATTTAGGAAGATTTGTGGAATCCTTCAGTCTAAAGAGATTGTTTGGTTCCCTTTCCTGATCTACATTACTTTATACATGTATACAGAAATATCTGTGTACTTATACATATACACACATATATTAACACAAATCCAGCCACTAGCTCCATTTTCCAGTTGCTTCCCACAATTATTTTATTTAGGAAGCTCTGATGAAATACTTATTTTGAAAATCCAGCCCCATTGCTTTTAGCATTTTAGTTGCAAAGCAATTACTCAGCCTGTCAGGGTAATCATCATAAATATTGCTGTCCATGGTGTTTCTACAAGCCAATAGTAACTGGTTGGGTCAGTTCAGCTCAATTCAATGCCCTTCCAAGAAAGAGTTGCATTTGTATTCCATTCCCAAGCTACAGACCAGCGTGCATGTAAAAATGGCCCGTTGTTAAGGCATTGAACTCTTTTCTCTTTCCCATGATTTCTGAGTCATAATCACTGACACCAGCAAATTTGAGCTCTGCATCCCATATGCAGGTGTATTCTCTCTTTTTTTATTGCAGAAGCTTGAAGTATATGTGATAACTTATGATTTCAAGAATCTCTGGACAACAGATACAGAAGTATGTGTTCAGGTCAATAGCCCTATAATGAACAGAGGGAGTTCTTAAGTTTTTACTGATTAGGAAAGCAAATTTGAACTGGAAACCATCAGCTGAGGAGAAACAGAAGCCATGATACAGTCCTTGAGGGACTACCTTGAAGGGTAGTTTACGTCTGATCCAGGGATGCACTCTCACCGCGTACAAATTGCCGTGACTTCCCAGGACTGAGCGATTTACATCCATAGAAACCTGGCCAGAGAATGTAATAATGCTACATTTGTAGTTTTAGCACCATTTTTTGGCAGCAACACAAGTTCAAACAGCCTCCACCCCAGGCCTAGCCGGTTCCTTGACTAGTGCTGGTATAACCCTTTGTGCTGCTGAAAGCCATCGTCCAGGAGCTGCAGCCACCAGGCATGAGGAAAGCTGGCTCCTGCCCAGGCAGCGACATGGTCCTGATAGCTCTCACAGCATCTAGAATAGGAATGGCAGCATAAATCACTCCTCTTTCCTTCCTTTCCTCCCAATCTAAATATGCACGTGTTGGATGTGTCCCTTTTTTACCCTCTTTAAACCACAAAGAGAAAGCAGGCTCCAAAAAGGTCACTAGCATCTGCTTCAACATCCAGCCCCATCCTTATTAATTCAGAATATTTTTTGCATGTCAATTAGTCTATAATCGACCTATATTCACGTTACACCGATAAGTACACTGAGGCTCAGAATGGTGATGCTGCAAGATCATACAGTGAGTTAGTGGTGGAAACAAGAATAAAACTCAGGAGTCAGCTGCTAACCACATAAGCTATCCCTGCTGCTGGCCTGGAAAGTAAAAATAATGGTTTGGAGTTCTCCAGTTTTCATTATTAGTTTTTTGGATGAGTTTTGCCTAAGGGGAGTGAGTTATTCTCCGCTGTTGCATCAGTATTTTTCACTTCAGCTGAATTATGTGTCACTTTATGGTAGGGTTGTCTTCATTTTTTTCTCGGCTGCACTTAGGGAGATCTTTGTGAACAACTTGTTTGACAAATTCTGCACCACCCACATAACCACTTTGAGGCAAACTTAGCAGAGTCAGAGACTTAGCTGGGCCCACTTATCTTTGGTGGATCTCGTCTTCTTGTTGCTAATTGCAATCTGCAAGGCCCAGTGGCCGGAGAAGAGCATGGGGCTTGGATCTAAGTGCTTGGTGCTTTGCTTTGTTGTTTTGTCCTTGTGGCTTTGGGCAAGTCACTGAACTTGATTGATAGCCTGTTCATTTATGTGCTTGTTAGTTTGTAACGAAAATTTCAGCCAATGCAAAAACTATTTGCAGCAATATTTTTATGCTTTTTTTTTTGAAGGAAGGAGAGATTACATTTTAAAAAAAAAGCCTTCTCCCACATGCAAACATTTCTTTTCTTCCTTTATTCTTTTTTAGTTTCCTGAAACCAAACATGGAAAATAAATCATCCTTAAACCAAAAACTGCAATTTCTCAAAGAAAATCCAGACCTTAAACAAAGAACTGCAGTTTCTGAAAGAAAATAATTTTCTATTTTAGCAACCACTTTTTTTTTTCTTTTTTTTAAACCTTTCATGGAAATTTTCAAGCAATAGTGAAGGGACAGAGAAATGCCTGGTTTGTAACCTGCCCTATTTTAATCCAGCTGCTTCAGTCTCAAATGTCAACAAATACTGGTGACTTTCAAAAATCCGTAGGTTGTGTTTTGGATGATATTTAGTTAAGCAATACTTCTTGTGTATAGAATAGTCTTGATTACATTATCTAGCAGAATAAAAACAGATGGCAATGAAGTAACTATTTATCTTCCTGGTGAATTTTAATACACAGGGAAGTGAGGGCGCAAAAAGATTGGCTTAAATTTGGCATAATATGGTCACTGGGAGTTACGAAAGCTTTCCCCAACCAGGACTGCTCATGCACCTAATCTTGACCTGAAGGCATTGCTACTGCTCTAACCTTCTCCGACGTGAGCTAAACCATCTTATTTCCGCTTCCTCTTCTCAGTCTATTCCTGATGTGACTTCTGCTGCACCAGCACCACTGCACACCATCTAGTGACCCGGCAGAGCAGCACAGCTCCTGCAGCGCAGGTACATCCATTGTGCAACAAGGCCAGATGGATGAGAACGATCCATGACAAAGGCAGAAAATTACAGAACAGCTCACTGGAGTCAATAAACGAAGTGCTGCCAAATGTGGAGAAGTTTACTGGTGCTCACTGCAGTGAGGAGAATATTGATGTACTTCTGATGAAAACCTGGCCCATCCCCACTTTGGATGTTTAATATTTTCTGTGATTGTGGCACAGCTGTTCTGAGCTGGTAGAAGGCTTGAGTGATACTCGTCCATCATATGTTTAATGATCAAGACCTGCTGCTTGTGTTTGTACAGAGCAACCATTCACCCCCCCAAAGTGATTGCTAGGGCCCACACTGTGGAATAAGTACTGTCAATGTGAGAAGCTGCTGTTGGGGGCAAAGAGGACAATCTGGCAGGACAAAACTGAGCTCTGAACCTTTCATAATTCAGTATGCTTAGCAGCCTGGGTGGATGCTGAATTTCATTATCTCTTCAAATTGCTGCAGATTTGTTCAAAGGAGCTTTCTCTTGTTGGTAGGGCCACACGACAAGAACCAGCATGTTCACATCTGACAATGACGTTAACAACCTTTGGAGTGGCAGAAACAACCACACCAGCCAAGCAGTGCTGTCTGCCAGCCTCAGAGATAGGCGAATCGGAGTATTCCTGCAGACACCTGCCAACCATGATCCATCCCCTTCTGCCTCCCCTCCAGGTGAAACTCTGATTCAGCACCTTAAACAAAACCGCAAAACCTGCTTGTCAGTCTGGGAGCTCTCTTGTCTCTCTCTTCCCTCCACCACAAGACTCTACGTGCAGCTGTGCTGCTGCCCAGGGGCTGGAGCGCAGGAGCAGGGTACGTTCAGTAACAGCCTGACACCGGCTGCTGTTTGAGAAACTGCTGGGCTTTGGCTTGCTCAGGGAGAGCGGTTGATGCTCCCCAGGCTTGGCAAAGCTGTCCAGACTTGCACTCCCGAGAAGCACTTTTCAGCGCATCCTGGGCTTTGTCACCCAGACAGAACTGTATTGGGGGAGTTCACTGCTTTTCAGAAGTAGAAGTCTGGTGTTTTGTTCCCACCCAGGCTTTTTTGCATGTAATTTAATTGTATTTTATTTTTGCTCAGTGACTTGAAGTGATGGTGAAGTAGGAGCTTGGTAAAAGGATAATCCTGAACATAGTTATTGCTCCAAGTAGAGATGATGGAGCCTTCTCAACCCCAGACTTGCTTTGGCCCCCAGAGCAGCCTCTCTTCAGGTGGGGAGGAGGGCTGAGGGACAATATTTCAGCTGACTGCAGTCGACCAGAATTCCTCCTCAACCTGATACAACTTTGCTGACATTCTTATACTTGCCTGAGTCATCCTAAACTTTATTGCAACCCCCTCTTTCTCAGTCCTTGTTTTTCATGTTTGATGAGGCTCACATATCACAGCCAGGTTTATTTACTCTCTGGAGCCTGTTGGATTTCTTTTTGCACTTTCACTGATTTCCTATAGCACAGAGTCCGAGTGGAGAACTAGCTAGCCTTCGTTCTTATAATTCAGCTGGCCTCTTTATCTTCATCCCTGACAAGTCCTTTTATTTCCTATTGTAACCCAAGTTTTATTCCTGTTCTTTGTAGTTAGTCAAATAGATCTATCCAAACTATTAAAAGCAGCCTTTTCAGAGTAGAAGTATTCAACTTTTTATCTCTTCCCTTAACAGAACTGCAGGCATACAGACTTTTGAGTTAAGTGAGAAGGGCAAGTATATTAGCTCTGGATATCAAAAGAAAGGCAGAAGGAATTGTCATCCTACCTGATAAAATGAAAAATCCTGGGAAACACTGTGTTTGAAAAGTGGAGAAGATGAAACACCTCTCTTTCCTCTCACTAATTATCTAAAACTGTCCAAACAGTCCCAGAATAAGCGTTAACCCACAACCTGGAATTTAAGTCCCTTTCTTGTCTGGGTGGCTGCAGTGGTTGAAAACAAACATCCCAACATCCCTGAATTTGAAACTGGATCTGAACTGTGCCATTGCAGCCGCTCTCTCCCCCATTGTTAGGCTACATCTAAAGATAAGAATTTTGCACTTGAAGAATTGTAAAACCTGACTTTTGCCCTGTACTGAACATATTTTGATAAGGTCCCAAGAACATTCCTGTAAATCAGAAGAAATGGCATAGATATGTCATTAAATCTTGAAAGAGAAGCTGATAGTGTAGAGTAACAAGAAGATACTAATTGTATTTAGAAAGCTTTTCATTAGATTGAATAGAAGGAATTAAGCTTCTCTGCGATTGCCTCACAGTCCTAGCTATTATGGCACTTGTAGAGGTCTGCAAGAACTAGACTGATTTTCTGAGGCTTGAAGTGATGTGGAAGCAAAACTCCAGCCTTTGAACAATCAGTGAAAGTGAGATTAAGAGAGGAGAAAAGTAGCATTACTCTAAGAAAGCAGAGCATTTAGATGAATAAAGCAACTCCCACCTAACAAGAAAATTTGCAGTAAAGTCCAACCTCCTCTACAGGTCAGGCATATGTCAATATCAGGACATGAAAACTTGGTTCCCTTCATTGTTTGGGCCAGAGTCACTAGCTCATAAACACCTGCTTCTAGAGCTTCTCTTCAAGCATGGCTCCAAAGTCATCCTGTAGGTGGGTGGGTCCTTTTCTGACCTTAATCTGATCAGGTTAATGAGACTGCATGTGGTAGCACTTGCTAATCAGTGCTTGAAGCTACAAAGAGGGAAAGGCATCAGGCCCATTTGTATCTGGCCTCTAGCTAGAAGCTCTTGAGCAGGCTTGTAAGTAGATGCTTCTTCTAGTTCTCATTCTCTACGGTTTTACACCAATTGTCATATTCACTACTCAGTTGAATATGGAAATGAGTAATCCCCTTACATGTTATGCCTCTCCACACACAGAAATGGTGGTGGGTGACTATAGGAGTACCCTTAGAAAGAAGCAGAGCTTCTTCACTACTATATCGCCTCAGGTAGACTGGTGGAGGTATTGGTAGGCTTTCCTGGAGAAATAAAATCTGGATTAAATGCTAACAGGGCACATGTGGTATTTAATTCCTCTCAAAGATCTTGTTTCAGGCTCTTGGCAGACGTGGGCACTGGCTTCATGCTTTGATCAGCACCTTGCAAGGAAGGGGAGATGATAATTTTTCTTCTGAACAAATGAAATGTTTTGTTCCAGTTAACGTGCATCCTTCTCAGAACAGTAATGCTGGGTATAGCCTGTAGTGCTTCTGCTTTAATTTCTCCCTGTTAACAGTGTCTGTCTCCACAAGGAATTTTCTCTGTGTTGATTTCATTTAGGATCTGTAGCTTGTCTAGCAGTTTTCTAGTTCAGGTCCTGTATGTTTTTTTGTCATAATGGATCACAGGAAGCTTCCACCACAAACAAAATACAAAATAATTTACAAAATTTCTGGTGCTTCAGAGCTCAAAACTGAACCTAGAATCCTTTGTTTGGGCAGAGATATGAGTGTTAAGTCTCAGCCTAAAAATAATGCACTTGAGAGCTCAGCTGGAATATCCCTTCACAAGACCATCTGTCATAGCTGAGTTATGAACAGTTTGGTACACTGCTGATCTGTATCAGTGTACTGTTGAGTTGTTTTTGTCTCCCTGCTAGTGAGGCACGTTCTTCTTGTTCACTTAATTTGTTTCTCTTGGACATTCTTGGTTTGTTGTTTTTTTTTTTATTATTATTAAGCAGTTGTCACCAAGACAATGTGACATGGAACAGGAGGGAGGAGAGGGCCATATTCTACATGACCTATTTGGTGTCTCCATTGCTGTGACTGTACAGGGTAACTATGGCCCATTCTTGTCCATCCTGCTGCTGTTTCTCTAACTCTAACTGCAGACCCTGCTGTCTGCCTACTTGGAGATTAATAAAATCTTGACAATGCCTGTTGACAGTGGCTGGAATTTTGTTCCCTTTTTCCATTGCTGGTGACTACTGGAGCCCTTCCAGCATTGGTAGTGAGTAGTTTAATTCAGTGAGTTGCATCTTGCAAAAGTCCTTTTTATCCTTCCACAGTCTTCACCGCAGAATATTGTTTGTATGGAATTACTTAGAATGGGTTATAGATAAAGACATACTTCAGTGCCTTTGGATTTGCCACTCTATTCTTTCTTTCATATCCTCCTGTTCTTTTCCCCTCCCTTCTCTGCTCACTGTATGTCTTGTTATACCTTGTTTGTACATGCCTAAGTCATGCTTTAAATAACAGCTGTCTGATTCTTTGCTTCTCATACGCAACTAATTATTTTCAATTTATTGATTTTCCACATGGAGATTAATGGGTTATTCAGCTCTCAAAGCCTATATCCACACAGCTGTGAGCTAATGCACGGGTATGGCAAGGGGTGGGGGTGTATGTGTTTATGTGGTTGATCACCTTTCTGATGAACTTGTGTAACAAACCAAAGGGATTCTTCTCCTCCTAACTCATTATAAAAATCCACCAAGCTTCAAACTTTTGCCGATGAATAATCACACTTCACAGGGAGTAAAAAGTAATACATAAAAACCTGGTAAGTTTGCAATAAGAAAATTGTTAATGTGTGTCTTTCTTATATCTTTAATTGCGCTGGCTAATGTATTTGGGTGTGAAAGAGCCAGGCACAACAGCAGAGTACCATGGCACAGATGTCGGCGATGTGGGGTCAGAAGCTCCCCCAGGACCCCTTCTTTCATCCCACCCCTCCTTCTGCTTCTTTGTGCTGTTGCATCAGCCTGTGGGGTGCAAACAACCAACCCTTTCCTTGGCTCTTTCTAGCCAAAATAATTTCAGTGGTCCAGCGTACAGCACAGCAGCTGCATCACTCAGCCAGGATAGGCACAAGAAATATTGGATTCACCGCCCATGAAAAAGTATCATGGAAACACAACCTCTGGATATGAAGCATTGACTCTGATCTTACTGGTTTATCTGACCAGGGAGATCCCGTGGAGTTATGCTACTATAAGGCTGTGGATTTGAGCCTTGTATATAGTTAACTCCTAATTTGGGGGGTAGGAACTTTTTCAATGTTTTGCAACCTCCTCTATTAGCAGTTTTCACACCATTTTAGTTTGTCAAGTCAAGTGTGAGTGTGACCAGGCTCTATCTGTAAGGCAGTAATTGCCAAGGGACTTGGGGAGAAGTGGGAATAAATGGCTAAGAAGTGCAATCAGCAGATAAAGTAAAAATAAACAGAAACATTGGCAAAGTGATTACTGTTTAGCAAGTCTGGGCTGAGTATTTTCTGCTTTCTTGGAGCCTATCAAAATGGTAGCCTAGATTCTCTGCCTCATTAGGATCCTTCAGCATGCTTGGCTTGCTGGGCTCTGAGCTGCAAATGTATAGTCAATAGCTGAACACAGCAGATTTCACTAATTTCAGGGCATGTTCAGAACTCTTCAAAAATCAACCCACTTGTTGATGTACTGGTTGAGATGTTCAGCTTCAAAAAAAAACCTGGTTGCTGCAGTGAAGCCCTTTTTAAACCTCTGACCTTGACTTTCATCCTTATTCTAATAACACCAAAGCAAAAAGTACTTCTGGACCTGACCTTCTTCTTGCCAAGGCTAGATGGATTCAGTTGGATTCTGGGCAAGGAGTTCCTCCCACATCTGCTACAGCTTTGCTTGTGATCACTGCTCCAAGAAGCCTATGTTGTCATGGGTAGGATAAATTAAATTTACAATGTCCCAATCAGAACTACTGGTAAGATCTGACTGGGAGTGAGTTAGAAAAAGTGATAAGGATGCAGTTTTAAAACCAAGATTTAGGAGTGAGGGGCTTAGACACAGGAAATTTGAGGCAGAACGTGGTGTTCTTCTGACCAGAGAAACATGGCTGAAGAACAAGACAGAATTAGACACAGGCTAGAGGTTATTTTTCTTTTTAAACCAGTTCAAAAAAAAAAAGGATGGTGGGACAGCTGAAATGTGTCCAGATATTACTCATTCCCACCCCCCCCATGTTAATCCCCAACACAAATTAACCTTAGTCATTTTCCGCTTCCTTCTTAGACACACGCTATCTGTCAAGCCATGTTGCCTTAACACTTTCTAACCAGCTGGAATAAATTTAGCCTACCCAAGAAAAAAGTGCAACATGGCAGCCTTTGGATGAAGGAGCAAGCGTGTCTCTTGCTGACTGCAGCCTCTTGTAGATTCTCGCAGCACATGTGTGTCCCTCTCCTGCTATGGCTTTTGTTGAAAATGGCTCAAGGTACAAAAAAACTGAAGCTTCCTGTTAGGCTAGGAACGGATCAGTGTGGGTAAGGTAGTGTGGGCAGGAAGGCATGCAGGCATCTGGTTTGAATAGCTTTGTGCACGCAATATCAGCCAACTTTCTGTAGGTTTCACGGTTGTTGTGTTTTTTTACCCCAGAGCTCTGGAGTGGTGGTGGACCCCACCCTCCCTGTGCCTCTCAGGAAGACTACGGGGAAGCTCATCAGAAGGGGGTCAGCCTCCTTCGTTTACAGGAGCCACTGAGTATTTCTAACTCCGAAAGCCCAGACGTGCTCCAAAAGGTCAAGTGTCTCCTGTGACACTGGAGAGGCAGGAGGACCTGGTGCCTTGATGTGCTTCTGATGGGAAAGCAACATGTGAGAAGACAGGCGACCGAGCGGCCTGCAGGATACACATTCCTAAATGTCACTTAGCCATACAACCTGCGAGGGCGGAAAAGTGGGCAGATGGAGAAATAATATTTTCATTGAAAATTCTCTACCTCTAAAATATTTCCTGTCAGGTTCCTTCCAAGGAGGGCTGAAGCAAGGAAGGAGGGGGGCTGAGGTGGGATGTGTGGCAGTGGATACGAGTTTGTGATTCCTCAGGCCTCTCCATTTTGAAAGCATTTAACTCAATCCCCTTTTTTTTCTCTCCCCCTCTCCGAGAAAAGGATCATGCTAAGCATTACTGGAGCCGGAGGCAGTTTGGGAAGTGAAATAAACACCTGACTGTTAAATACTAAAGGTTTACTCAACCAAAAATAAAAATAGTTCTGGTTTCCTCCACGGTGCTCTAGAGTTACGTTCATCAGCACACATGAGCTGGAGGTTTGCACAGGGGGAGTCTTGAAAGGTTGAAACTCTTCAGAGGGGAAAATTTGGAGGCAATAAGACAGGCCTCCCTCTGTCCTGTGAGAGCTCTTCTGCCACTGAGAAAATGCTGCAGCTGTTTTCCTGGTGCAGCCTAAAAATAAACTCCCTCCTCCTTTCCTAGCTGCTCGTATCAGTTTCATGGGTGCCATCACAAACACAAGATGTCAAGTGTAACGGGTCAGAGTCTCCAGGGTGAGCACAGTCCCCTTCGTGTGGTCTGAAGGGCAGGAGGGAGCTGTGCCTCATCACCTCGGAGAAAATCTCCAGGAGTTTGGGGCTAAAGTCACAGTGGTCTCTGAGTGTTCAGGGACTGCAAATGGCAAATGATACAGAGCAAACACTACAACTGGGCGGTATGAACATACCTGTTCAGGGATGGTCCCAATACAGCAGTGCAGAAATTATGGTGCAAAGACTGACCTTAGGAATCCTCACTGGAGCCTTTTTTGCTGTAGCTCTGCCCATCGAGTTGAAGGCACCAAGTTGCTGTAGATGATTTGTGCCTCAGAGAGCCAAACTGGTGCATCAGAAAGTTGCAGCATGTGCAAAATTATTCTGCTTGTGTGTCATCTCCCAAATGCAAGATGGAAAATGCTATGTATTACAAAAGATATTTATTGGGGTTGATCATATATGACACATACACTTGCAATATGTTTCCTTCTGTCAGGTCATCCATAGATGGACCAGGAAATATCATTTAACACATATGAAATAGAACAGATTCCTTCCCTGTACAATGCCTGCTTGCTGATTCCCAAAGCTTGCCAACTTGTAAAGTAGCCCAGAAGGGCTATATGTGAACTAAATCATACTTCGATAGCTATTGCCCTATACAGATATTCTTCTTCAGGTAGCAAAATAGATTAAGCAAACTGGAGAAAAGAGCACCCATTCTGCACATTTTTAGATGGGGGAGGGAAATAGGGTGGCTAATAGGAGCCCAAACTGGCATCTCTATTCAAGTCAGCTAACACCAACTGCTTGATGAAAAAAGTCCACACCTTTCCCCTTCTCAACTGAGATGAAGCAAATCCATGGGATCCAAAATTATTCAGGACTCCCAGATGGATAAACTGAATTGGAATTATAAGACTGCCAAACTTGCATTTGCTCTTGGGAAATGGGAAACCCAGAGAGAGAGACACCCAACTTGAGCTGAGCTAATAGCAAAGGTGGATTAACATGGAACCAGTCTCGCTAAAATGAAATTTGCTGTACTTAACCAGAAAGTTTTAGAGTAAGAAATTATAGAACCATTTGGGCAAAGAGAAATGAAAACCACCTGTTTAAAGTTAGCCTTTAACCTATTCCCTCTGCCTTCCCTTTTGCTTTCTCTCTCTTTCAAATTCTCCCAGTATCTCTGCTTTCCATAGAAGCAAATCTTCCCCAGGGAAAGTCAATTCTGAAGGCAATTTTCCAAAAACCATTTGGCAGAATTGGCCGGTACTTCAACTACAAACATGAAAAGGCATTTATTCCACTAACTCAAACGTAGTTTGGAAGAGACATTACTGAACTTGTTTTAGAAATATACTTTGACTGCATCAGTTTTATTGCTTCTTGTATAAATGTCAAACTCAATTTGCCTCAAAGCAGAAAAAACCTCAAAGTACATGGTAATGTATACATTACATACAAAAACTGGGAAAAAAAGTGTTATCTCCATGGTAAACTCAAGCCCATACCATGTTAATTGTGCCCATCGTACACACTCAGTATTTCATCAGTGGTAAGCAGAAGGAGGGTGTGTGGTCCTGGTATTGAAAAGACTGTGTGTAGGATTGTTGTTAAGCTGGCCAGGTAATACAGGATCCTGAAGATCTAATAATTCTTAAGTTTTGGCTGCTTAATTTTGCAACCTAACATTTTTCCTTTTCATTCCTTAACAGGGTTGTTTTCCTGTTGTGTAAAGAACTTGTGGTAACCCCATCCTTTGTGCACCATCCGCAGTGATTAACTTTGCACTGTTAGCACTTCGGCTAATACACATCACGTTGGAGATCCAGGACACCCAGCAGCAAAGGGTTTTTTGCTTGGAAAGGGGGATAGAAAAGAGCAAGTCTTCTAAACTCCTATTTCAATCAGTACTCATTGCCAAATTTTCTAGCAAGAAGTGAATTGGCTATTTCAAAACACTTTATCTCAGCAAAACTATAGTTGGAATTTCTTGGGGGCTAAGGAAGAAAGCATATCTTTAATCCAAAGGTTATCCCCCTGCTGAATTTCAAAGACTTACTGCAGACAATGTGGGATACAGAGCTTCCAGAGGAAAAAACTGGAGATTCTTTTATAATAAATCAAAAGTATCAAGCAACCTAAATAATTTCTGCCATTTTACTGTACGATGTAATTTGCAGAAATTTTAGGTATTAGGAGAGACTACATATTAGGTGCCGACATTTGTAAAATATTACTGCGAACACATCAGATTTTGCAATGGTTTTATTTGTATTTTAATGTGTGATCCTGCAAAACCGTAACTTCCTTCGTACGAGTAACTGCAATGGCATCAGCAGTGCTTCTTATGTACATAAAGTTAACGTCTTGCACAATTATTTGCAGGATCAGGACATAAGACTGCAAATGCAATTACTTTGTGAGGTACAAAAAAGAAAATGCTCTTTGGAATAGTAGGTGAGGTTTTCTGCTGGAGTAAATTATATAGGACCCATTGAATTCAATGGAGCTATCCTGATTCATACCCGCTGATATGGCCCATTAATTTTAGTGTATGAAAATGAATCTCTGCTCTAAAAATACCAATTAGTAATAAGCTTTGAGAAAGAAGAAAAAATCAATTTAAATTCATTTTGTGTAATGCACATTTTCTGTTGCTATTTTAGTTAAATTATTATTATGCATAATAATTGCAGAGCAATAGGTGCTGTCACTTTCGGAATTTGCAGCTATGATGGGTAGTATAAAAGTTAGTGATAGGGAAATTTCAGAAAAGCCCATCGATTGAAGACAATTGTCATTATTATGATTTGGATTAGGGTAATGTGTCCCTTTCCCCACTGAGATCTCATCCCTGTAGTGCTAAGCACATAGAGACATTGCACCAGCTCAAAACATTTTACAGTCTAACTAGAAAAAATGAGGAGAGTAAGAAGGGAAACTGAGGCGAACAGTGCTTCCATAAGTAACTGAACTTGGAGTCAGTCTTACGCCTCTTGACTCACGGCCAGGTGCACTATTCAGCACATCAGGCTGATCCTCAGGAAGGTTGTTTTCTTTTTTCCCCTTAAGTGCATGTACAAAAGTGAATATGTACTTTGGCATTGAGCCAGTTTCAGCATTCAAACTACCCGGAGACAAGCATGCAAGCAAGATCCTGTGTGAACACCCAGCTCTGCAGGCACTGAAACACCGGTTGGTTCGTGGGGTTATTTGCATGCTCATTTTGCTTCTATTCAGCACTCATCCCACATACGTTTGTGCAAAGATCACACTCCTGTGCCAGAAAGTTAAGTGTTGTGCCTGTGCATTGCCATTCAGCATTGGTTTTTCATGGACAATAAAAGCCTTTTGGGATAAGTGGCACTCAAGGAGGATTCAAAGCTGGTTTCCTCATATCCCAAGCAATCCCACAACAGTAATGAATCGTAGTCATAGCTGGATTACTCACTGTTACTCATAATGTAAGAGCTAAAATGAAAGGAAAATAAAAAGTTTCGGTTCATGCAGTGTATAATTGAAAGGTGGAACTCACGTCCACAGGACATTGCACGGGCCAAAAGTACCAGTTGGTTCAGAAAGCGATTTAAATCCTGGAGGACAAACACAATGACTATTGAACATTATTGTCGCTAGCTGCAGGTGACTAGAAGTGGGGAGGATATGTTAGAGGAGATCAACACTGACAGATTGCCTTGTTCACACAGTCTTTCCTTTGCAATGTGTAAGCCAGTATCGGACATGCTGGACCTTGGTTTCACCCTAGTGATGCTGAATAAGGGGGCACAGACTGGACTCTACCCTAGCCCCCGTGGTTACGACATCCAAGCCCCAGTGCCCCACCACAGTGATTCAGGAATTTTAAATCTGTAGATGCTCTGATATTGAGGGGCATTTTTTTTAAGAAGTAAGAAAATGAAAACAAGTCATATGAGTAAATCAGCTCAGCTATCTTATGGAGCTTTTTCAGGGACTGCTTTGGAAACCTTCTGCTCTGTACCTGTAAGTGTATTGACTTTGAAGAGTTAAGCCCATTTAACACTTCTTGGGATGACATTAAAGTCATATTACAGCAACCAAGGGTTCGGTGTCCAAAGCACAGTAAGGTGCTTCATGCAACCTGGGGTTGCTCAGACCCTCCAGATACGGACCCTAAGATATGGAAGAAAGTTATTTTCATCTAACCTTCAGCAGCTGAGAGATCAACAGCAGCAGTTCACAGAGGCAAGTCATCCTCGGGACATGAACTCCATTCTTCCTTGATCCTCCTCTCCCACCACCCCCTGTTAGTAGTTTCACCTTGTTCTGCAGTTATAAAGTTGTTTCTCAATGGCAGAGAAAAAAAAAAACAACAAAAAATAACCCACCATTTCTTCCTCTAAGAAGCCTATTGACAGGCAGATCCTGTGGATTCCTCCTAGTACAGCTATCTTTGAACTGAGGACTTCTTAGTGAAGTTGGGGAGTTTCCTGGGGTTTTACTGTTTTTTTCCTAAATTGATTGTGGAATTTTTAAACAAGGTTGGTGCCTCTGATCTTTTTCTCAGTAGCTGCAAAATCTGTTTCTCCCCCCACAATGTGTTCCAGAGAAACCAGGTATTGGAAAAATTAAAGGGGAAAGGACAGCAGCACCATTTGCAGAGCGAACCTCAAATGAAACAAAGACCATTCCTATTGCTTTGTGAACAATCAAATATCCAAAAGGGCTTTGATCAAGTTTTGGGCTTATAATATTTGTGAATTAAGGATAACTGCAAAAGTTTACTCTAGATTTTGATTTGAATATTGGACACTCCTAAAGATCATTAATCCCCACCGTTTGGTTCAGGTCCCTGCTGTGAAATACAGATTTCTTGTTATTTCTTGTGTGCAGATTTTATTTTTCTGAATTTTCAACAATGAAGTGTCATTTGTAGCTTTTCACTTTTTTCGGTATATTTTCCATGTGTTGTTCTGTATCTTTTTGTTATAAGGATGCTATCCTCACTTGTCGCAAGATTACTTGGTTTCAGTGAACTGCGACTTTATACCATGCCTGGACCTGGCATGGCATTTTTAATGTCAGCCTGTGTCTATAATTACATGCAGAGAGGTTACATTGCTGTCAGTATAAATCCTTTCCCAGGCTGGGTGACACAGACCGGTGTGGCCAAAAGAAGGAGAGAAACCTGTAAGGATAAAACAGTGTCCAGAGGCAGAAAGGGACGTTTTTTTAATTATGTAAAGAAAAGGGGGTAAGGACATTTACATGCACACACATTTTAATTTTGGGGTGTGCTATATTGTGTTTCTAGCTGGAACAACCAGAAAAATGCCAGACAAAAAGTTTTTCTTAAGAAACCTCCATCTTAAAATCAGGAAAGTGCTAAAAATCTATACAAAAACATACTCTGTGGAGATTTCTAAATGCAGATTCACTGTCTTGGGCCATCCTGATAAAACAAGGACCAGCGTCCGAGTACTTAGATGACTTTTTACTCCAATCCTTTTGAGGGACTTCTACCACCAACCCAACAACCCAATCATATTTATTTCACACTCAGTCTTTCCAAATAATGTTGGAACCAGAAAGTTATTTATGTGACCTGCTTAATTGAAAGAGCATTTGCTGTCAGTGATCAAATAAACTGTTATTGATCTTCAGCATTGGAGGCTACTCACATGGAGCATTCTGGTAGGTATTTTTCATTAAGACACTTTTCAGAAAAAAATCAGAATGCAAATGCAGCAAAAAAACCCTCCTATAGGGTACTCAGATAAAAAAATCAAAGTGCTTTGAGAGTGACTCCAGAGAAAAGAAACTGCGCAAAGCACAAAATAGTAACATCACCAATGAGTGCACAAAAGTGTAAAGGCTTCAATACACAAAACTTCATGCTCTGAGCTCCCAGCACTTAATGAGAAAAAACTCTTTTAAATCACAGAGGAATGGCTTGGCCCTTTGTTTGGGCAAACAGAGATGAATCCTGGGAATGAAAAAAGGTGCTGCAGTCAAAGGGAGTTCTGTTTGGTAGCTGATCTGAGCAAACCCTATGCAAGCCCTGGGACAGGCTACTTACTCCTACCCCCCCATACTGTCAATCTAGTTGGACACTATTCTTCTTATCTCATTTAGAAAGTTAAACCTGATCTTGATTTGATTGGAGCTTGAGTACCTAAGTCAGCTAGGGTCCGCAATATTAAAAGGCAAAATCCCTACATACTTTGAAGATGTAGATATCTCCATGACTCTTGCCTCCCTTTAAATGAGGTACAAATTCCTCCCTCACTCTCTAAGAGTGATTCAAAGAATAGATGCAATGGAAAAAAGTGAAGAGTTGACATGTTACAGTAATGAGGTCATGCCTGCTCTAACCATCCTGCTAATCAGAAAAGAGCCAGGGAGCAAAGTCCTAATCCTGAGGCCAAAAGGCACAGCCTGACTTGTACCCGTGATGAAGGTTAGAGCTTATTTGTCTTGTAATGGGCCAAATGCAAGCCATGTTGTGAGACAGCAACTAATTTGTGAGGACTGTGACGATCCAGGCTTTGAGCTCACTCCTTGGTGCCTTTACTTAGCAGTACAGATGTACAAAGGAGAGGACGTGACGGTCTTCCAATTCCAGCACTTGGTGCTTTTCCACCTTTTTGAGTTTGAAAGTAGAGACTGAGACACAACCAGTGGTTATTTTCAAGAAAACTTCTGATCCAAAGGCATCATATAGCCGAAGAGAACCCTAAATTGTTGATTATCAGATGCTGAAAAGTTATCATTCCCATTCATGTGCCCTGCTCATATAGTCTTTCCCACACCTCCCATATCAAACACTGTCAGAAACAAACAGTAGGGTGGACAGACCTTGCTTTGATCCAGCATGGCACTCCTGTATTTAAATTGAAGTTTAGGATCTGTCTCATTTGTCACTAATTCTATGACAAAGTTGTTGCTTACATCATGTCTGAGAGAGGGAAATACTTGTCCCACTTCTGCTGCTGAGACCAGAGGCTTCTGTTGTGTTATGCTTTGCTTCTTCCAGCTTCTGCTGATTGTGCTTAAAGGTATATACTTAGAACTGTGAAGAAATCAAGGGCAGAATTATCTTTGCTCTCAAACTATGAAAGCATTCATAGCACTGGGGAGCTGCTGAGCTAATTGTTATACCCTTCCCAAGCTGCAAATTCACCAGGCTGTACAGAGGATGTAGTCTTGTCATTCTGTTTGTTTGGTTGTTGTTTTTTTTTTTTTTTCTATTTTTAAGTGAAGTCTAATTCAAACTTCATTTTTTGGCAGGATTTTTTCAGTCTCTTAGACCAAAATACTTCATATTTTCCTTACTCTGTTATTAAAAAAAGATCAAATCATGAATATGCTCTTAGGCTGCAGCCATTTCTACTGATAGAATTACACAGCTCTAAAATATAAGGCTTATAATGGAAACACTAACATAGTCTTGACTACCGCAGCCTTGCTCTAATATCACTGAACTTCCTTTGGGGGTGAAGCTTTGCCTCAGGAACCTTAATTATCTGATGTGGTCAATTACTCCAAGATAATGATGATTTTATCAGGTATTACTGCTCAAATATTTTACGATAGACAGGCTATTTAATTGCATTCCTGACCTACCAAAATGCTTACAGATGACTCAATTAAATACTAAGAAGAGGTAGGGGGAAGGGAGGAAGGGAGGGACAGCACTTAAAATCCTTGCTTATAGTTAATTTTAAGAATTTTGTTCCTCTTGAAAATCCTTCCATTCATCCTTTCATCCATCCAAGCAAGTTGCATGTGTAGCATTGCCTGGGCAGGAGGTTTGGATAAACAAACTCAATATTAATGTACAAATGGGAAAGCATGTCCAGCCTCTCTCCTGCTGAGGGATTAGAATCGGATCCTGCACAATCCCGGTGGTGGATTAGCAAGGTCACTTTAACATCCTTGAGTGTTCCAGTGCAGACAAGCATGGTGAAGTGAATTTTCTACCACTTTCAGGTAAAGCAGAGTTTTTAAGACAATGAGGAAATGTCTTTATTACAACAGCCTCTGGGAGTGGTCTCAGCTCCTGTAAACCCTTCAAATACCCGGGTGCAATTCACACCGAAGTCAGCAGGCTGGTCCATTTTTCTCTCCATTAGCCTGGCAAGTACTGATGCTGGGCTGACATTTGCCAGGGATGATGAGGTCGCCCCGAGGATTGCTTTAATTGGCATCTTTGCTTCGGTGGTCATAATGGGCTGTTTCCCAGGTGCAGAACTGCCATGTCTTAAGAATGCTTTGGCTACAAAGCGAGCATGCCTCTGCCTTGGGTCAGTCCTTGCCCTGGATGTTCCTGCACAGGCAGTGCAGACCGGTGAAGCCTCATGCACTGGGTGGTGCAGAGAGTTCCTCCCAG